>NC_062193.1:6651213-6653713 GCF_912470025.1 Vespa velutina
GTATCATCTACTCCTCGTGCATTCCGCGTCTTCAAAGTATATGCAGATGGATAGATAGAAACCCGTGACGTGTCGGTGTACGCCTTGCCCGCCTACTCTCCGGAGACGCCTCCTGCCTTAGTCGCGACCCTAAATAATGCAGGAGTATATTTTTCTATCGTCGAAGTATGGAGCACGGGTAGCTTTTCTGTCTCACACCAAGAGATGCGATTGTCACCGTACAGGTTTATATTCGTCTACATTGTCAACGAATTTCAACGTATTCCGTTAAAAGAAAATTATGATAATAAATTCTAATTGATTTAATAAATATATAATGTAGAATGTTCACAAAATGAAATATCATTTGTTAAATTTTCTTACAATTTTTTTTTTTTTCATTTCAATGAATCACATTTCACATCGATCGAATCGATCTTATAGCTTTCATTTGCGATTGCAAATATTCTTTTTTTTTTTTCCTTTTTTCTTCTTTTTTTTCTTTTCTTTTTCTTTTCTTTTTCTTTTCTTTTTCTCTTTTTCTTTTTTTTTTTTTCCTTTTCTTTCGACTCCGTCGAATAAAGTTCTGTTCAGCTATGATTATAGTATAATCTTAAGAAGAAGAACTTTCGTAGAGGACTCCTCATAAGAAAAAGAAGATGAGAAGAAAGCGCGATAAAACGAGGGGCAACGTTTTGCCGGGCGATATTAAAACGGTATGAAGATGAATATCTTCTCGCTTCGGAACTTGAAAAACTCAGTATTAAGTAATGTATCAAGAGCCGAGATCGTTGAGTTACGGGCGTGGTTTGTCGTTCGGTTGCATATCTAACAAGAGATAATAAACGTTTTCATGGTTATATCTTATAGACGATATAACTATTTATTAAAAGAATAATATCTATTAAAAGAATAAGTAAATTAAGGGATGAATTATTTTTACGTCTTATTATCGTCTAAATCTCAGACATTTTTTTTCTTCGAAATGCTTAACGAATCTACACAAATCTATTGATGTATACTCGAAACTTCGAGGAGAGATAAAGAGAAAGATAGAAAGAAAAAGACAGAGAGAGAGAGAGAGAGAGAGAGAGGGACAGAGAGAGAGAGAGAGAGAGAGAGAGAGAGAAATAAAGTTCTCCATCGTATGGCTGCAGCATTGGAGAAATCGTACAGCGCAGGTGCTGTGCAGGGGGTTGGAGCACTGCTCTACAATTAAGAGCGTAGTCCCTGCAAATTAAGAGTTAAGGTGCATAGGTGGCCCTGTGTCTAGGGTGGGGAGCCGGGGGTTGGTGGATTTCACGGGGGTTGCCAGCTGTGAAGGCGGCACCGGACACGCCCCTGGTGGCCGTGCGCGCAACCACTGTGCGCCTTTCCTTGCGATATTCCACCTACATAGCTCTGAAAACCTAGTACACCCCTGCTCATCTTTCTCTCTCTCTCTCTCTCTCTCTCTCTATCTATCTATCTATCTCTCTTTCTATCTCTCTCTCGCGCGCGCGTCTCTCCCCACTCTTAAGCTTGCATCGCCAAGACGGTCGTGGGATGCACTCTGTTCCTAGGGAAGAACCTCCTGCAGTAACAGACTATTCAACGTTCGTACCAAGGGCGGCATCGTCTCATTCGATGTATCATCGTTTTAAGATTAATAAAAACAAAAAAAAAAAAAAAGAAAAAAAAAAAGAAAAAAAAGAGGAAAGAAAAGAAAAAAAAATAAATAAAAAGACAAAACAAAAGAAAAAGGAAAAACGGATCGTCTTTCGAAGTTTCAAAACAAAAAAAAGACAAAAAAAAGACAAAAAAAAAACAGAAAAAAAAAAAGAATAATAAGCTTACTGAATTATAAGAAAGAAGAGAGAATTTATATAATTCTTTTCTCTTTTTCTATTTATCTTTCTCTTTCTTCCCTTTTCTTTTCTTCTTACAAATACAAAAAATCAATCCGATATGTTATTACATTATGTATATACACGTATATCCTGGTTTTTCAATTACAAGCTCATTGTAATTGTTTACGATCATGACTACTTATCGCAACAGTTTGCTCCACTTATTAGCTACAGTGAACAGAGGTTGCGAGAATCCGGTTGGAAACGTTCGCACGTGTCTACGCGGAACGAGCACGCGTATGGTTCCCCGATGGTTTTAGGGCGAATTCATGGGGGTACGAGCGCTGAACGGTAATTACGGGAGTCGGAAAGTCGTCAGCCTCGGTCATAACTTCGCGGATTCCCAAGAGAACGTCGCTGCAATTTGTCCGTGGGCACGGCCACGGAGAAAAGGACCGTTCGCGATTATTTGGGGTGCAGGATGCAGGATGCAAACAACCCAAAGAGAAAGAGAAAGAGAAAAGGGAAAGAGAAAAGGGAAAGAGAGAGAGAAAGAAAGAGAGGGACGTCGAACAAATGACGTGCGTTCGTTCACGTATCGATCTCTTTCCGTCGATCGTCGTTAGATTTGTTCGTTCCTATCCTCGTTATTCTCTTCGTCCTTTTCTCTCGTTTTCGATTCGTTCGACGAT
>NC_062193.1:6658713-6701213 GCF_912470025.1 Vespa velutina
GATGAACTCAAATCTGTAGCCACTTTGTCTGCTTTCTACTTTGATAATAAATGTAAAATGGATTCAACGTTGTACAGTAATTGATTATATACAATATATGTGTCTCTCTTAGTAATAAAATAAAGAATATCTCTTAAGTAAATTCGAAGTATACCTAACGTATTATTGTGAAAGGTCTTTCTTAAAAAAAAAAAGAAGACCAAAAAAAGAAAAAAAAAATAAAGAGACAAGGGAGGGGGTGGAGAGTGAGAGAGAGAGAGAGAGAGAGAGAGAGAGAGAGAAGAAGCATAACCCAGCAGGGTTATTTTTCACGTAGCGACCGTGGCAAAAGGATGAAGGTTTCTCCGCGGGCATTATTGCATTGTCCAGTTTGATAGAATCCCAAAATCCTTCAGGTCCTGCGACGGAGCGACGCGAGGTGCCTAGCAATGCGCCTTGCGGCCATTTTCCCTAGGGCACATGGTAAGCCATCAAACTTTTAGCCGGACATTCCCCGCCGTGGCCTCTATCTCGCGCCTCTCATGCTTTCTTTTCTTTCCTTGGAACGTGCCGGAGAAGCTCTGGCCGCTCGAGAACTCACCGTTCCTTCTGGTAGAAACAACAGCATTGCCATCCTCTCCCCTTCCGCCCCCCACCCCTTTCTTTTCTACCACCTCTTATATCCCACACTCTTCGTCCTCCAGGAAAAGACTGGCGGTGCCGTGATGAATATTGCAAGGGGCGCTTATTGTTTCTACTCACAAATCATCCGTCGATGTCTCGCGGGGAGTATGCCGCAATGTTTTATTCTTCTCCTCAGGACGCACTTCGACCATCTCTTTCTCGCTTCAACCTTTTCCCTTAGTATCCGCCATTTCTCCGTCGGAACATACCTACCATCCTATCTTTCCTATCTCTCTTTCTCTAACCAACGGACAGCGTTCATCAATCGCAAGACGTATCGACGCTATTCCCAGATAACCGTCCTGACCATTACCTTCGACGAATCTAAAGAATCGTCTTTTTTGACTTGTAAAAGAAAAAAAGAAGAAAAAAAAAGAAAGAAAGAAAAAAAAAACCACAAGAGAAAGAAAAGAAAAATGAAAGAGAAAAGAAATGTGAGTCCTCTTAAATCGTATCTCTGAAAATATATCAGTCCTCAATGTTTTATCCTACATCTACATTTATTCGTATCACCCAAAAAGGATCACCCGAACTATTGTTTATTTGACAAATATCCCTCTTCTCGTATTTCCATCAGCGTTTCTTTCGAAAAATGTATTTTGTTGTTGTTCCTTTCACAAACGCGATACCTCCTCCCACGCTTATATAATATCGCACACGGATTTATCCGTCGGCGAAACTCTGCCGATCAAGGATTCTACTATCTCGCGTTCTTATTCCGCGCGATGTTTCGAGAAAGAAGAAACAAGAGAGCGGCGCGTATACGTTCGAGTTTTTTACGAGGAAAGCTAAATGGAGGTCGGGAAGGGAAGGTGAACTCGTTTCTCTCTAGCTCGCTCTACGCCGCCACCCCCGTTCCAATTCCGTAACAATAATTTTGCAAATAGCACACGGAAGCCGCTGCTAAATAATGAAGTATCCTGTCGTCCGTGAAGATTCAATTTGCGGCGCCGGCTCGTGAGCAGTAGAAGCGTAGGTGTATTCCCTTGAAAAAGAAGCTGCGAGCCACTTTTTCTTCCTCCTCTTCTATCCCTTTCTCTCCCTCTTTCTTGCCTTCTGTCTCCTCTTCTCTCGACGAACAATTCGCGCGGAGAAAGAAAAGTAAAGGAAGAAAAAAAGAAAAAAAAAAAAAGAAAAAAAAAGAAGAAACAAAAAGAAAAGAAAAGACAAGAAAGGAAAGGAAAGGAAAGGAAAAGAAACGTAAAAGAAAGTAAGAAAGAAAAAAAGATAGAAACATGAAGAAGTAGGAAACAAAAAAAAAAAAAAAAGAAAAGTAAAAGAAAAGTAAAAGAAAACAAAGAAAAAGAAAGAAGCCTATCCGCGAAAATCTTTGATTCTTTCCGAAGTTACGCGTATTTCCTTCGCAAACGACGTTACAATAGGACGACTCGAAATTCGTGATTTTCAAGTAGATCAAAAAGGTTGAAAGTGGACGGCATGTTTTATATGGTCACAACGAGCGAACCAGTCCGTCGGTTGCCGTAAGATATTCAAACACAATATTCAAATGCTGACCAGAATCCGCAAATTCGATTTTCGTTGTATATAAATCAGAGAGAAAGAGAGAGATAGAAGGAGGAAAGGATAGAGGGAGAGAAAGAGAGAAATAGAGAGAAAAAGATATATATATATATATATATATATATAGAAAGAGAGAGAAAGAGAGAGAGAGAGAGAGAGAAAGAGAGAGAGAGAAAGCACATGCGTTTTCTTCTTGGTCCAGCAGGTCGTTGAAAATAGAAAGACTCGATATCGAGTTTGTTCGAGGAACATACAAAATGTAAGGCCTATAAGTGAAACCAATGTAAATGGCGTAGCTACCTCGAGCAATCTCGCGACGAAAATTGGCAATACTCTTGCCGCCAGGAGTTTGGCTCTCATGGGAAGTTACGTCACGAAGAATTTAGTTTTTTCCTAGATGCTAACAAAGAGAACGAATATCCTCGAAACATTTATATATGTTATTAATCGTTTTATAACGCGATAATATATATATATATATTAATTATCGATCGTTTTAATCGCATATCTAAATCAGAAATATTTCAAATTTTAAAACTATCTCGGATTCAAATTTCTCGTGCGATCTTAGTAAGTTTCTTTTGTTGATTGAACGGGTTTTATTAACGAGAATTATTATGATATTATAGGAATATCGAGAGCAGCGAGAAGTTGCGGATTGCCGCATGTCGAGAACGGCAGGGCTCGCCCGGAACGTGTTTACTCCCGGCAAAACTAATTGCGCGTGCACGATTTTATTAAATTTGTCCACAACGTTACCTCGTTTGCATTCGTTAATGAGTTTTCGGTCTGGCGGTCCGGGCCAGGAACGTAACGAGGTTGGGGACGCACCGGTGCTAGCGGGGAGGTACTCCAGTCAGGTGGATGGAAAGTGGGGTGGGTTCGAACGACAGGGCTGATGGTTATGCTACCGATGCCGTATCTACTGTCGCTACTATCAGTGGTAGTGGTTAGGTAGACGACACATTCGTGAATGTCGAATATATAACATTCGGTTTTTGCCTACCGAATTTGCATACTTTTTTACGGGGCGTTAATTTCTACGTACCTATACCTATACGAGTTCTTTTTTTTTTTTATTTCTCTCTCTCTCTCTCTCTCTCTCTCTCTCTCTCTCTCTCTCTCTCTCTCTCTTTTCATCATTTTTTTTCTCTTTCCTTTTCTTTTCTATTTCTTTTCTACTCTTTTCATTTCTTTTCTTTTCTTTTTACTGGCATTCAACAAACAGCGACATATCGAGATCTCGTGCATTCTCCAGGATGCGAAATAAGTACACCGGCTGGATAGACCATCGTAGATCACTCTGCGGTCCGGCATCTCAGGGGTCGCATTATCCACTTTCTCTCTCTCTCTCTCTCTCTCTCTCTCTCTCTTTCCTTCTATCTCTTTCTCATGCTACTCCGGAGAGGCAGCAACCCTTTTTGTCGGACCTTCTTCTACAAATTACCCTCCGCCTTTTCTTTTACCCCAACCGCGATAGAGTTTAATCGAGCTTCGTTGGAAAAAAGATGGGTGGCCCAAGGTATGGGTGGCCCACCCATCGAAGAGAAAAAAAGAGACATGCTTACTCTTCCGAAGTTAGTCTCTTACCCTCTTACTACGATTGTTAGTAGGTAGCTAATCGCCGTGATATACTTGAGACGAGTTGAATTACGAGAGAAATTTCTTAAATCAACCTACGTAAGGCCCTTTATCGCGTAACCGTCGCGAAACTTTTCCAAGATCCTTCTCCTTTGAGTGGCGAGACGAAAAACTTGCTTGAAACATGGTTCCCTATAATGTCGAGTCTTCGGCTCGACGATACGGAATCCCAAGAGAATGAAAACCACTTGGAATATTTACGATAAATACGTATGCGTGGTTGCTCGTCTACCAGCCGGATAACAAGGGCGGGTGGCGGGTGGCGGGTGGGGGGTAGGGGAAGGGTGCAGAGACCGATAAAGGACATTATTCAAATTTGCCTCATGTATAATCGGCCCGGAATAAAATGGAAGGCGAGGTGAGACCGACGAAAAGATTAGCTTGAACATAGTTATAAAAACCATATCGTTTCACGATTCAAATACTTTGCCCTTTAACATCTTTCACATCTACGTGTTGATATGTAGATAAGTATACGATCGAATGAAAAATCTAATATCCTCGAATACGATCATGACTTAAATGCAAAAGAAAAAAAAAATTCTAAATATTTCGTTTGCTGAATTACAATTCGTTAAAGATAAAAACGCGTCCTTTTTTTCCTGATAACTGAAGGAAAAAAAAAAAAAAGAAAAGACTATGGAAGCTCTTGAGAAAGTATTGAGATAGCAAAAGAGAGAGAGAAAGAGAGAGAGAGAGAGAGAGAGAGAGAAAGAGAGAGAGAGAGAGAGAGAGAGTGAGACGAAAAGAGAGAAAGAGCTTCTCCGAGATAGAACGACGTAGGCGCAGAGATGACTTGAAATCTAAGCAATATCACGGGGAGGTGGTTATCTTAATGGAGTCGTCGGTCGTCCAGTGCGATGCCCGTAAACCGAAGATCACGCACCAATGGTTTTAATGAGATTCACAAACCGGAAAGCCTGTCTGAAGTGATGATACGGTGGCTACCGGCGACTATCTTCTACGTTAGAATTCTCACTTCGGTTTCCTCGTGTTATATGATGAGACGAGAACGGATCCTACATAGGTTTAAACTAATACGTTTATTACATACATATATATATATATATACATATATATATATATATATTTACATAGATATTATGCGAGTGTCCAAGAAAACATTTTTCAAAGAAATTAAATATTTAATATCGCTCGTTAGAACAAAATGTTCTACGTATAAAAAGGAAATAAGAAATATTCGTGTAGTTAAAAAGGTATCTCGTAAACGAATTTCAGTCTGCCGCATACCTTAGCCATATAACACGAGGGTATAAAGAAGAGATGAATGAAAGAGAGCGAGAGCGAGAACGAAAGCGAAAGAGAGAGAGAGAGAGAAAGAGAGAGAAAGAGAAAGAGAGAGAGAGAGACGAAGAAGAAGGAAGAGAAACCGGTGGGATTGCGTTCGTGTCGGTCCTGAGTTTCGGACTTGGGAATTTCGGACGGTGGCTCGTTCGCGGGATACAAAGCGGTCTGCCGGACTTAACGTGATTAGCAGAGATACCCCGACAGCAGCTTCCTATTATCCGCGGTCCAGACGCCACTGCACAACCAAATCCCCTTCCTCCTTTTTCGAATCCATCAACCCCATCGCGTATCTCGACTTTCACCGTCATTGTCTATTAAATTTTTCGATCGTCCGTTCAATCGTTAATAATAATAAGCACAATTGATCTCTACTTTCTTGTTACGTTCATTCGACAATAAATTATTGGATAAAGATAATTTCCAAAAGTTTTATTTATACGTGATGAAAAAAAAATAAAAATAAAAATAAAAATAAAGAAAAGAAATACGTTTTGAGTTAAATGGTCGACGAATTAAAAACTCTTCAAGTCTTCTAAGCTAAAGGGAATACAGTCTGATGATCGAGATCAGTCGGCACGCGAGTTCTAAATCAGAGAAGATACAAGAGAGAACGAACGTCGAAAATGGTCTGATGAAGAGAGAAAGAGAAAGAGAGAGAGAGAGAGAGATAAAAAGAGAAAAAGAGAGAGAGAGAGAGAGAGAAAGAGAGAGAGAGAGAGAGAGAGAACGTGGTAGGCAGGGTGAGAGTCCCTGTGAGTATGAAACTCAATTTGATTCCTGCTTCCCCGAGCTTCTCTCGTCGGAAAACGGAGGTGGACGAGGCGGTGGCGAGCTTGCAGGGTAAAGAGGGTAGAGATGGAGGAAAAGAGGAGGAGGTCGAGGGGTGTCGGCGGGGCATCGCCACCCCAGAAAAGGGGGGTACTCCCAGGGGCGCGCGACTGACCCGACATCCTGCAGGATCCAGCCACTCATATTGCCAATTACCAACTCTACGACCCTCTCGCTCTTCGCTTGCTTCGGACTTCGGATGATTCCAGCCACTTCCAGGCTGTTCCACTTCCATTCGACGTTGCGTCCTTTCCCTTCTCTTCCTTCTCGCAAAACGAACCGAACGACAATCTGGGTAGCTACCTACCAAGCTGCTAACCGACTTAACAAAACTCCTTGTAACCACAGACTTCGTGTGAGTTAATTAACTTCACTCTATTTCTTTCTCCAGACACAGTACATACATACATACATACGTACATGCATACATACATACATACATACATACATACGTACATACATACATACATACATACATACATACATATATTATATATATACCGATTATCAAAACACAAAAAATTCCAATATGGATGAGAAAAAAAGTGACCTACATAAGAACACCTGCGCAAGGTGTCAATATCGGTGACCGAAACTTATAGGAGCTTACGTGCAACCACACCCTTGAACCATTCTAAGACTCTATGTAATAGCAAGCTATCGTTTGACTTCGTGTAACCTGAAAATCACTTAGGTTTATTGAACCAGAAAAGGCGCCGATGTATCGAAGTAATCGTGAAATCTATTTGATATACATTGGTTTATATATATATATATATATATATATATATATATATATATATATATATATGCATATGTATATACTCACGGTTTATGCGTTATAAAGGGAGGATATCATGAATACCCTTTGGAATGGAGGAGGATGAGAACGGTGAGGTGAATGAGGGGAAGAAAAGTACGAACAGACTTTAACAAATATTGAAGTCTTGAAAAGAGAAGAGAGAGAAAGAGAGAGAGAGAGAGAGAGAGAGAGAGAGAGAGAGAGATGTCAGCCTCCTTAAACTTCTTTTCCTCATGGCAGGAGGAAAGAAAGTTTGGAATTTAAACTTGTCTAAATGTTTATACTTTCGCCTCGATATTTTCACGAGACACCCTCTTTCTCGTCATCTTCTCGACGCGCGTGTCCTTCGAACAGGATGGCAACTTTCGATATTTTCAGATACACAACGACGTCTTCCCTCGGACTTTCTATACTATTTCTCTCTCTCTCTCTCTCTCTCTCTCTCTCTCTCTCTCTCTCTCTCTCACTCTACCACAGGAGCTAGGAGTGTTGCTTTGATGTTGTAACCGCGTGTGCAACTTTTTGAGCTTCGGCTCACGGAGAAAACGGGACGAGTATTATACATGTATGCCGCGATTCAACGTCAAGAGGAAGGAAACATTTTCTTTCTCGTCGTAGTTTCCCCTTTCCTTAAAGGAGGGGAACACACGCGACTGCCTTGAGGCTACCCAACTTCTTTCTTACCTTCAAACTTTTACGTCTATTTTATTTCGATTTTTATCTGGATAATGTTGAAATCCATATCATTTGATCAATCTTTACATCGTTAGCTGATTTATCATTTACAAAAAAAAAAGAACTTCTTTGATCGTAATACGATCTTTGATATTTTATCTTTTGTTTCTGGTCCTTTTTATTTTTTTATTTTTTTTTTTTATTTTTTTCTTTCTTCTTCTAGCAGGACTAACGTTCGAGTATTTGAAGAAAGAAAAAGTAAGAAAAAAAAAAAAAAAAAAAAAAAAAAAAAGAAAATTGAAAGAAAGGATTGAGCGACCGATTAGAAAACTTATCAAGACATTAGCGTTTACTGTAAAAAAGGAGAAAAAGAAAAAGAAGAAGAATAAGGAGGAAAACAACGGAATGGGGTAGGAATGCGTAGAGGTGCCGTTGGTCGGTTGTGGCCTCGCGCCGGAGTAAGATGTAATTTTCAATACCTCGGCTCGTAGTCTCTTGAGGCGCAAGGGGAGCCACAATTCCGGGGGTTTACCGTGCGCTGTCGACGTAAACTCTCCTCAGTCGCACCCCCGTCGGCCGAAGTCAGCCACGGAGAGCACCACTTATTCGAGCCCCCAGTGACTGTCAATACCGACTTCCGTCGCATCTACGTCGGTGTTTCGAATGGCCGTGAGGTTCTACTTCTTTCGCGTAAGAAACTTCGATCTATCTCCAAGAACCAAATACTTTTTCGAACGAAGTTAGACGTTTATTTGTTTCACTCAAGAACGAATATCTGAGAACGTTCATCAATATTTTTGTCATTTCCCATTCATGAAAATTACATTTAGATATAAGAAGAATAGGGAGAGATATGGGATACTTTTGAAGGATCATACAAAAGAGATAAAATTTTAAGGGTATTCGTCCTTTTTATGATTAAAAAGATCATATAAAAATAATGTACCTGTGCCAAAGTAACCGTACGAGTTCTTTTATAGAAACCTTCAACGTTATTCCTCGAAGCTCTTCCAAGATGGTAAAGTAAAGGAGGCATCTCGATTAACTTGAAATGATCTTACTTTATAATCTGCAAGCTTGAATATTCGTAAGGACAAGGTGAGAACCACATGTGGGAACCTTGATCAAAACCCAAGGGAAAGCTGAGAGTCACACTGATCTTGCTCTTTGTCGCGGGACCTATTGGAGTGCATCCTCCGGTTCTCTACACACTATCCTCTTCCTTCTCGCTCATGGTACCGAGCCACGCTCTTCCTAGGATCCTCTCTGGTGCCTTCCTTCCGGTGGAGTCGCGAGCTACATACCGTGGCTTTCTAAACCTCTCGAGAGGATACGTTGACTTCGATATTCCGTATCGAGTTACGCTCGTTTCCTCTACCAAACAGTTTGCAAGCGAGCGATACCGAGTATGTGCACGAGCCGGAGAGCGGATCATGAAATTATTACGAAAATGTTCCTTTTTCCATCTCTCTCTCTCTCTCTCTCTCTCTCTCTCTCTCTCAACGTGTCTCTGAATATTAAACTCCGAGATACGAGTTTGGCTAGTTTATTCAACACAAGGATAGGATATCTCGTGTTAAGTTTATTTTTCAAAGCCCTATCAACATTATTTCTTCGTGCAATATTATTTCTCGATATAAAAAGATTCATATTGTTAACAATCTCAACGAAACAATTTCATTTACACAAAATGTAGAAACGTATCGATGATTATTCACTTCTTTCCTTATCTCTTCTTTCTCTTTAATCGCAGAATAATTTATTATTATCAGACGTTAACGATAATTAAGATAATGAAATGTATCCTTGAAAAATTAAATAAATGATTTTAGCCTAAGTCCTTAATAAGAACTTCATTAATATTATATATATATATATATATATATATATATATATATATATATATATCAAAAGGTTTTTAAAGAAAAGTAATTCGCTTAGTTAGGGACTTTACGAACGATAGCTCTTTACATCGAAGATCGAGGCGATAATCGAGCGGAGCAACTCGGATGAGAAATAAACGAGCCGCGAATCAAGGAAACTCCCAAAACGGCGCGAATTAGTATTCGTTTGATTTCCCCGTGGGAGATAGAAAGTCGTCCTCCTCGTTGACTCGTTCTAGCCGTTCGTCTCAGGTACGGTACGGTACGGTACGGTACGGTACGGTACGGTACGAAGCGCAAAAACGTCTTCGGCTAGAAATGCGATCGTCATCTAATTGGAACTCGATATCGAGTAACGAGGGTTACAAACTTTTCCCGGTTTTCTGTCTGCCTCAGCTCCCCACCCGTCGACTCTTCCTCCCTCGAGTCTTCTTCTCTCGGTCACCTCTTCTCGTTTCTCCTTACGGGGGTCGCGTCCCCTTTTCGATGAAGAAAATGCTGCTAGTGAGAGAGAAAGAGAGAGAGAGAGAGAGAGAGAGAGAGAGAGAAAGAGAGAGTAAAAGAAGAGGCAGGGAACGGATGAAAAATTGTTATCTTATTTATGTGCGCGAGATTAGACCGGTTGTGTAGGACGTTCCGCGGCACTAACAGGCGTCGGAATGATGAATGCTTCTCGACGAAGCCTACGAAAAAACTGTACTTCTTTGAGCACGTACACGCATATACACTATTTACAATATATCTACAAATACGTATATACATAGATTCATATCAAACGTATCAACTTATCTCATCAACTTATATATATATATTCTTAAGAATTAGGCTCGAAACTCTTACTGTAGAAATTAATTAATTAAGTGAATGCATCGAGAGCGAATCGAGTAAATGCGGAAACGAACAACCAGCTTGTAGAGGGTGAATGTAATAAAAGTTGCGAGTACGAGGTGTACTCGATGGACCGATAAGAAATGACTATCTCTCTCTCTCTCTCTCTCTCTCTCTCTCTCTCTCTCTCTCTCTCTCTCATACACACAAACACACACACGCGTACATAAATATACATTCTCTCTGACCATGCTTGAGGGTAATATTAACGATTATAAACTTTCTCGACACTTTTCTGACACCTGTGGACGGTCACGAGTAGCAAACTACTTAAGGTCACGCAAACGTTTTCGTTTTTAAGGGCTCCTTATTAATGCTTCTTCGAAAGGGTGTAGTCCAGGATGGAAAAGGAAACGAATCCATTATACGAGCTGTCAACGATCCGATGATAATCAAGCTTCGAGCGTGTACAGAGAGTTTGGGTGAATCGTCAAAGAGAAGAGAGTGAGTGAGAGAGAGAGAGAGAGAGAGAAGACTTGCTGTTTCGCTTCTCGCGGCGAAGCGTCGGATACGGGAAATTACTCCTGAGCCATTACGAGCCGTGCTTCGTTTGCAGAGCTCCTCAACGATGCAGACAGCGGTGCATTCGACTGCAACCGGCCAGGAGTCCCCTGGAGGGATGCAACACCAACGGCAAGAGGAAGAGGAGAAATGGCAGCTTAGGTACGAGCGGCCGTTCCTGCTTTCGAAATCTCTGCGCGGAGATGCGATACGTCTAGAGGGTAGATTGCAGACGTCACGTGAGGAAGAAACGAGAGAGAGAGAGAGAGAGAGAGATAGAGAGAAAGAGAAAGATAGAAAGAGAGAGAGTGAAAGAGAGAGAGAGAGAGAGAGAGAGAGAGAGAAAGACAGAGAGAGTGATAGAGATAGAGAAGAGAAGAGAAGAGAAGGAGAGTAAGGTCGCTTCAGCCTCCGAGTATCCCACGAGGGCTCCGGTGTAATTAAGCGAGTGCACCCTCACATGTCTACGTACGTTCGCATCGCGTCTATCCATCTAACCATGGCAGGGTTGTTCTCTTCGTCGACTCTTTCTCTCTCTCTCTCTCTCTCTCTCTCTCTCTCTCTTATCCTCTCTTACTCTTTCACATATGTACCTACCTACGAGTAACGCGTAAGGGAGAGAAACTGAGAACGATAGAAAGAGGGAGATGCAGAGAAACTGTATGTGTGTGTGTGTGTGTGTGTGTGTAAGAGAGAGAGAGAGAGAGAGAGAGATAAGGTCGCAAAAAGCTTTGAAACCTCGAACGAGGTCGAATAATACGTACGTAGCTTACCTACACATTTACTCGCGTTACCTCTTACTCTCTACTCGCTTAACGGCACGCGCAGAAAAATCTCAGCTTCGCGATGTCCGCCGGGATCCGACGCCGCACGTTACGTTTTTCCGCGCCGTTCGAGAACCTCTCGTCGTCTTCATCTTCTTCTTCGTCTTCTTCATCGTCTTCTTCTACTTCTTCTTCTTCTTCTTTTTCTTTTTCTTTTTCTTTTTCTTATCATTATTATTATTATTATTTTCTCCTACGATCCTCGTCTTCTATCTCTTTTTACTCTTTCCAAATACGACGCTTTCTTCTTCTTCTTGCCGTCGTCACGGCAAAAGAGAAAGAATGAAGATCTGCGCTAAGCAAAACTCATACACGCGCGGAGATCTATGAAAGGATTATTATCATGATAAAGAAAAAAAAAGGAACAAAAAGAAAAAAAGAACAAAAAAAAAAATGAAACGAGAAGGTAACAAAAAAGCTTATTATCTCGAAAATTCGTTACGAATGAAGTTTGACAAAAACTAAAGAACGGAACTATGAAAATCGTTTGAAAATTTTTCCCAAAGAGCTTCGATTCCACGAATGACAATCGTTGGTGAAAATGGCCTTGAAAGAGGGAGGGAAGAACGCCGATTCGACGGTATCTTCTCCCGGAGGAACATCTTTCGGGCTCCTTTCGCTCGATTTCTGTGATCGTGGCCATTCCAAAGGTGCCGGACGGATATCGTGGAGGACCGCAAGCACGTTAGTGCGCACGGTATATGGTAATGGAGGGCCAATCATGCGGTAACTAGCCACCCTGGGGAAACGGTCAGGACTGCCAAGCGGCGGTCAGTTCCCGTCAATGTGTCACTTACGTATCCGGAATACCGAGTTCTCTCTCTCTCTCTCTCTCTCTCTCTCTTTCTCTCCTTCTCTTGCTTGCTCTATTCTGACAGAACATTGCAACCTGAACGAGATGTGTTTCCCCTCAATCACTCGAATCCGTCAGTTTCCTGTCTAAAACGTTCTGTCCGCGGCTCGTAAAACATTCGCGAGAAAATTTTTTCCATCGAATTCTTAATCGAAAACTTATCGACTTAATCATACCAATCGTTATTCCAATATAAATCATAATATAATCGATCATAATAAAAATAATATGAATATTAAGGAACTTCGACTAGCTGATCCCGATAAAAGGAGGAAGTTAGAAAGAACGTTTTTGGGATTTCAACAGGGCCAATTTCAAGTTCGTTCGACCATTGAGACGTTCGACGAGGCGCGAAACTGCGTTACAAGTTCGCATTAAACTTGGGGAAGGATGAAGGAGAAAAAGTAGAAGGAAAAAAGAGAGAAAGGGAGAAGAATATAGGGAAAAGAGAGAGAGAGAGAGAGAAGAGGGACTAAACCGATCGTGAGGAGGGCTCGGGGATGAACGAAGAGCGTGCCGAGCAATTCTTGATACGGGAAGGTCGAAAGAGCGACTTGACGAAGGTTCGCACAGCGCCTACTACCACCAATAACCACCACCACCACCAGCACCATCACCATCACCATCACCACCAGCAAGACCACCAGTAACCATAGCACCATCATCGACAATACTACCACTGGAGTATTACTATCAGGAACGTCGCACCAACACACATCCATCGTCTATCACCGAGTGATACCACCTTTGCCATCCACCGAACGAAGGGCTGTATGGAGAGTTGTTAGAGTGAAAGAGAGAGAGAGAGAGAGAGAAAAAAAAGATAGAAAGAGAAAGAGAGAGATAGAACGAGTGAGTGAGAAAAAGAGAGATATAGAGATACGGCGATAGAGCGAGAGGAAGGTAGGACGATAAATAACTACAGGATGAAAAAGGGGGCGCGGTGCCCTCCCGGGGCCCCTAAAGCTAGACTACAAACCCCTCACCACCCCTTCGACTGGTATCCAGCGCCGTATAAACCGCACACGCGGGCCCGACCCCGACAATTATACCCTCGCACGCGAAATGTTTTATTACCCATGATGTAGGAACTAGCTGTCGATGTATCAGTGTATCCGTTCTATATATTTCTGTTGTGCGTATATGTGCGTAAACGACTGCGCGTGTCCTAAACTTGGACACGTCCGTCAACGACGATATCTCTTCGATATTGTGGCCCAATTTTCTTTCCTCTTTATTTCAAAGATTCTTCATTCTCATCAATCTCATTTCTTGATCAATTTATAAATCAGATATTAATTTGTCGCTATTTCATAGTAAACGACGTACCTTCGAGACGAGACTAATAACCGTTTAAACGTACGACGGAATCCTTAATCGTGGTTTGCACGACCTTGAAGGATGTTCCAGATTGACAGTACACCAGGGGATTTTACATTACCGAAAGGTATAAGGTTGAAACGGCGACGCTGCTCTTTCGGACTAATTTTGTAATCCACTCTCGCGCTACCTGCTAACTGCTCACTAAATCGAGAATCCAATCTTCTCCTGTGCTTTCACTGTCCATCCTGGTGACGTGTTTCACGGGGAAACTTCGTGATTTGAAGATTCAACTATATAACTACCTACATATCTTTTATACGTTCTAATCGTAATCTGAAAATTTTGCTAATTAATGTAATCATCCGATCGATAAATAATAAATATATTACATTTTTACTTAATATTTAAGAGAAGCATTATAGTTTTTGAAAACGTTGAATTTATCTCTTTCTTCGAAACGTAAGTGTAAAAGGTTTTTCCTTTTATCGAAGGGAAAGATTATTTATCTCACGCGTGAGTTGATGTAGCGTCACGTTGAAATTCCGACGTACCCGTACGCTTCGCCTGCAAATTGACCGTTAATTAATTAAAAAGCAAGGTGGCTGACAGCGTAGCTATTTACCTCCCCTTCCTGCATTTCCCCCTTACCGAAACAAGTCAGCCCCTTAGTCTTCGGTTAATCGGATTAGATTAACTCAGTTAGCTCACGGCAGCTCGCCGTTATACCCCCATAGTTAGCGACTTGTTAAGGAAGCAAAATCATGTGCCTTGACGAACTGCAAAATACGCGTCATCCTGATGTTACCTAACAACGATCTATCTATTAAATTATTTTCTACTTAAATTTTTCTCATTCTCTTTTCTCGAACGATCGAAAGGAAATATTAAAAAGGGATTATTTGAAGGATATAAAGGAAAAAGAAAAAAAAAAAAAAAAAAGAAAAAAGAAAAATTTTCCCCTAAATGCAACTGCAAGCAATGATTGTTAACGTCGTTTGCTTATCGTTACGTATCGGTGGTATCGATTTTTAAATTGCGTAATAAATAAAATTAGCAGAGAGAAGGGTGACTTTGGTGGTGGTGGTGGTGGTCGGTCGTAGGGTCGTCTTGTAACTTAATCAGCAGCAACTTCCCTCGACTTAATAAAGCTGTCTCAATTTTCGCCTCATTAACAAAATACCTCGGCTAGCTTTTTCATTCGATTTCTAACTTCGTACGCTACGTCAAGAATATATCTTTCAAAAAGAGATATGATCTATTCGTTCAATGACCGATAAACCATTGCCCTTGAAATTCTTTTAGTTTCTTCACCTCGTTGTAATACGCTTCTATCATTTCTTTTTTCTTTTTTTTTTTTTCCTTTTTTTTCTTTTTTCTTTTTTTTTTTTCTTTTTTTTTTTACCATGTCAGAAGTAAACACTAAATTCAGCGTAAAAGTGAATCAAAAACGTTTGAAATACTTCCCCTCGGGCAATACATTCTTCTCGTCCCCCTTTTTCCGCCGTTCATTTCCTCTCTCTCTCTCTCTCTCTCTCTCTCTCTCTCTCTCTCTTTTCCTCTTTCCACATACAACGTAGTACTACGTACTCCTCCGTCCTCGTTGTCCTCCTCTTGCTTCCAACTCCCTTTTCATTTTGAACGTGGTTCAGTAGCGTTTCATTATTTCGCGAAAAATTACGGCTCCGTCGCGTAATCGGCCCGCTACATCACGTTTCTCTCGTGAACGCGCGAAAAAATGCCATCGGTCGGTGAAATTTATTGCCTCTACCATTGGCCGATGGGCAAACAGTGATCGAAAAAAAATACGGCAAATCATCCGAATACGTCGAATCATCCATATAGTGACAAACGAGTGATATACATATACAGAGAAAGAGAAAGGGAGTACGTTACTACGAGGATATAAATGCACGTTTGTAGAGCGATAATTTTTTTTTTGTTTTGGTTTCTTGTTTTCTTTTTTTTTTTTTTTGTTTTTTGTTTCCCCATTACATTCATTACATTTCTCTGACTATTATTATCGGAGAATTAAAAGAAAAAAAGAACGAAAAAGAAAGAGAAAAAAAAAAAGAAAAAAGAAAAAAGAAGAAAAGAAAGAAATAAGAAATCCATAGATCGTCGTATAAACTTTGCGATTAATAGATATTTAAAAGGTAGGTTGATTGATAGAAGTAGAAATTCTCAAAAGGAGAACTCGATTTGGCACGACAACCGGTTGATTAGTTACACGAGAGCGAGTAACGCCCGTTCTACCCTCTCTTCGATCTATACGACGACGACAACATGATGCGTAAGAGAGAGTATATATATATGTGAGATAGAAAGAGATAGATAAGAGAGAGAGAGAGAGAGAGAGAGAGAGAGAAATACACATACGCATAACATCGAACCGCGTCCGTCAATGCTATGATGCATGCATCGAGCAAAGTGCTCACGCTAATTCTACGTCTAAACGTACCAACACGATATGCGGTCATGTTGCATTATGCGCAACGCGTACCATTTTGCCCTATCTACACGAGGCTTCCAAGTTCAATCGCAAGGCATACCAATCAACGACAACGATCGCGTTCGACATTATCTCCAATGTTACGTTGCGATAATTAGGAGTTTATTCTAATGGCTAAAGCCTAAATTACGTTATCTACGTTAATCTAATTGATATAATGGATATAGCGTGCGATATTTTTCCATAATATTAACAAACGTGAAATAATTTTTTAATTCTTCTTTTTTTAACGTAACAAATAATTTTCCCAACAGTTGTTCATGATGAATGATCGTAATATTTTATATTTAAGATCAATTGAAATGAAAAAAAAAAAAAAAGAAAAAAAAGAAGAAGAAGAAGATTTGCGAATACGAATGTAGTATTTTCTTGTAATTTTTTTTCTTTTTCCTTTTTACTTTTTTTTTTTTTTTTTTTCTTTTTCTTTTTCGAGTTTTCAAAACCCGTCGAAGAAAGTAATTATGAAACCCTGTGCGCAACGAGAAGAAACGTTGGTTCGTCGGATCGGCCGAGCGTTTCATGAAGCGCAGTGAGTAGGAGTAGGAAGTAAAAGAAGAAGGAAAAGGTTGAGGAGGGAACGAGGAGGGCTCGGAGTTGATAAAGAAATAAAGAATCGTGAAAGTTCGCGTCGAACCTCGTGCTCCCATGGGACCTTATGACTTAAAGTCTCCTTACTCCGTTAATTCCGAACATTAACAAAAGTCTCGCTAAAACTCGCAGCCAACTTTGTCAGGTCTCTCGGGTACCGGCTGGACTTGTTAATGAAAAAAATACAATAAAACTCTCTCTTTCTTCTCTTCTCTTCCATTTCCTTCTTCTCTTCCTCTTCCTCTTCTTCTTCTTCTTCTTCTTCTTTCTCTAGGAAAAAACTTTCTCTAGAAAAAAATTCTCGCGTAGGCCTCGTCTCTTGGCATCAACGAACATTAAGCCAAAAATATTTCTCTTTATCCCATTTCTTTTTCGGATTTTATTTTTGTATTTTTGCTTTGTTTTGTGTTCTTTTTTTTTTCCTTTCCTCTTTTTCTTTTTTTTCTTTTTTTTCTTTTTTGCTCTCTACCCAAAACTCGAGACATCCGAAACTCGAACATCTTCTTTCATTTTCACTAGGCACATTCTTTTTTTTTTGTTCTCGCAAGAGATAAAGCGAGAAGAGCCGATATAAAGGTGATGGTGTAAACCGCTTTATACCTTCTCGCTCCATAGTTACCGCCGACCGAGACCCCTACGTTCTTATTTATTCATTTATTCCAACGAGATGAACTTTACGGAGATTTTAATAGCACTCTGACTTCCAACGAATCCGCGTTCCTCTGGCATCCCCTTTATCTCTTTTTCTCTCTCTCTCTCTCTCTCTCTTTTTTCTTTTCTTTTCTTTCCTGTCCTTGGTTCTTTTTTTTTTTCTTCTTTTTTCTTTTTTTGAAATTTTCTGCCCCGTCAACGAAGATCGAAGCGTTCGTCTAATCACCGAAGACAAAATACCCTCTTCCATGAAATTGATTAGTGTAGGGTGCTAAGTCACAATGTTGTTTCTAATTATACGAGACGAGGAATTAGATCCGAATTAGATACGTTCGTTCACGTCGTATCGTTTCAACGACGTAATACATTCTCGTTAAGCGTCATTCCAATTCAAAATAAACTATTGCAAACTTTATATAATATCTTAAGAAACTATGAGCTTCCGTTTTATCAAGAAAATCTTACGAATTCGAAAGAACACATTCTACACTCGTATAACTTGGATACTCTCGCGGCCGATTCGAAGAATTTTTCCCAATGGTCATTACTCACCGCCTCAACTACTTACCAATAATGGTTAACTGTAGTCAAGCGTTACGCTCCTTTCCACCTCCTTTTGGGCTTAACGTAGAACGAGAGAAAGTAGATGTAGAACTTGGGAAACAAGAGGGGAAGACATATCGAAATATCGTATCGAGTTCCAATAATATCCTATATTAAAACTAAAGGGATAAGAGAGATAACGAGAGAAAAAAAAAACAAAGATAAATAAAAATAAATAAATAAATAAGTAACCTATAGATATATTTCCTTGGAATTAATGAATGGACAATCTAATGGTTAAAAGGCAATAGGTAATTTTTTTTTCTTTTCTTCTCTTCTCTTTTCTTTTCTTTTCTTTTTGAATAAAAAAATCGATCTCATGGAGAGAGAGAGAGAGAGAGAGAGAGAGAGAGAAAAAAAAGAATTCTTGACTAAAATCAAGTTCGACCGGATCGATAGACACTTGGCTCGTCGATCGAGTTTCGATCCTTCTCTTGGGATAAGTAAAAAGCCGTAGACTTTGAGAGAAGAGAAAAGACGAGAAGAGACGAGATGAGACCAGATGAGAAGAGAAAAGAAGAGAAAAGAGATGATAAGAGAAGAAGAGAGGAGAAGTGAAGAAGAAACGAAGAGATAGAAGTGACCCAGGGGTGATGGCGCACACCTAGTTTTGATTCACCTCATGGCATCCAACCGGTAACGGGGCTGACGGCGCGTAATTGTTCTCTTGTCTGCTTCTAGCACGAAATCCGAACCCCTGTGCCGGTACCCCAGCGATTGCCTTCGCGCCAAGAATGCATAAACAGCCTCCTTTACCGATCCGCAATGCCGCAGAATAGTAGGAGAACTTCTCTTTCCGCTTTCGATAGCGACGTGCGAAGTGTTACTGAAAACTGCCAACACTCTGAACCCCATCACGGTGTCGATCGTAATATCGAAAATTGGAATGATCAAACTTCCCGAATGATATTAAAGATATTTGCCATCGTCATTTAACTCGATCAAATGTCAAACAGACGTATTATATATATATATATATTTTTTAAAATGATACCATCAATTAAATTTTCTCTATGGAGTTCGATATATATTACGCATCAATTTTCAATACCAAAATATCTTTCATTATTATTAAATTTTTCCTATTGTTTTACATTAATCATAAAATTTCGATCAAATCGCACGATTAAAGCTATGTGATCTGTTTTATTTATTTATTTATTTATTTTTTTTTTTTTTTTTTTTCACAAGAGGATCATCAAAAAAGAATTAATAAATAAACAAACATACAAGTGTTTTTCTTTTTTAATAAATGTTCCTACGTTATTACGTATTTGAGAAGATTTAATTGATCATATTTCAAAACTAGAAGTTAACTCGTCTTACCAACTAAACAAATTAAAATCCCAGGATAGTAAACTCGAGTCTGAGATTCGATATCAAACGACGCTTGTCTAACGATTTCATATGTGAAACGTACGATCGTATTACTATACTTTACTCTCTCTCTCTCTCTTTCTCTCTCTCTCGTATATATTTTTTCTTTCTTTTCTGATTTTTCTTGGTAAAAGATCGATGTATTATCGTGACATCGAATATAGCGATGATTTCTCGCTATTTCGAAATGATTGGCACGCGTCGCGGTTACCTCGTAGTTATTCGCGTTTCCCTGGTGCGCCAACGAAACTCTGACGTGTGACGCGCATGAAGGTCCTCTGAGACGTCTCATTCAATTAGTCACTCAGTTACTCGCATCACATCGCATTTATCCCGTCAGTCTACGAAAGAGAGAGAGAGAGAAAGGGAGAGGGAGAGATAGATAGATAGATAGAAAAAGAGAGAGAGAGAGAGAGAGAGAGAGAGAAGAAGAGGTTAGGGTGAAAAGAGGAAAGGGGTGAAGGGTATAAAGAGGGTATACATGCTACGAACTTGTCGTCGTTTCTGTGCTTCACGAATTCGTGACACGAACTTTCGACTTCTCGATAGAGACTTCTCTCTCTCTCTCTCTCTCTCTCTTATTTCATATTGATCTTTATTTGTCTCTGTCTCTCTCTCTCTCTCTCTTTCTAATAATGACAAAGATGCGTATAAAACGTCATCCCATGGAACAACTCCAGTTATCTCTCTCTCTCTCTCTCTCTCTCTCTCTCTCTCTCTCTCTCCTTTTTTCTCTTCGATATTACTTAGGTTTCAGTCTAGCTAGTTCAACTTCGAAATAAGTTTATTTCAGCCGGCACCCTATCTTCATCTATCTAATCAGAAGATTCTATAAAGCTTAAGAGAAGAAAGGAACGAGAAGCAATCACGCGACGATATAATAAGATTTTCTTAGAAACGAATAACGCCAGAAGTTCTATCTACTTTATTATGGATAGAAAGAGAAATTACGTTAATCCTAGATGGATAAATAAAGACAAAGATGTTCATGGAAAAGATATTGTGAGGTTGGTAAGCGAGTTCTACTCGAGAAGGATGGTTCTACGTACGCGGAAGTTGAGGCGAATTCGGTAGCTGGTCGCAAACTCGGCGAAAGGCCGAAACCGCCAACGCCATCGAATTACTCGTGGGGTATGTCCCATGGGAATGAACTTGTCCGCGACAATTTCAAACTTATTTTAACATTCATATAAGTCTCACGCCCTAGCAGCGCAAGCCGTAGCCCAGCTTCGCTTCGACTATGTGTGTCCCTTTCGTCGTGTAACTCGAGAAGCAACCCCTTCTCTCTCTCTCTCTCTCTCTCTCTCTCTCTCTCACTCTTACTCTCTTTCTTTCTCTTTCCATCTACCTGTCTATCCATCTATCTATCTATCTAGTTTGCTTTTCTCTCTTTCTATCTTCCGTCTTTCTCTTTCTCATAAGAACGTGCAGGCATAAGGGTAACGAAGGATTTACATAAGATTATGCGTAAACCTTCGTTGCCTTCTACTCCTCGTCGAAAAGGGATCGTCGAGATAGCGAAGCGACGAAACGGCACTCAAGGGTGCGCTCGTCTTCGACTGATAATTAGAATAAAGTGAGTTTATATGACGCGTCGAGTGGCACCATGTAAAGACGACGACGACGACGACGACGACGACGACGTCGACGTTGATGATAAGAGGGACGAAATCTTTACGTGTCTCTCTCTCTCTCTCTCTCTCTTATTTCTTATCGCGATATGATCGCTTTCTTTCTTAAACTTGAGAAGGGAGATTGGCTCCCCAAGATGAATTTACCTAACGTGAGATCGAAGAAAATATTGTAGGGACGATCGTAAAAATTCGACGACGTTGTAGCAGTAAATACTACGAACTTCTTTTTCTTCTTCTTTTTCTTCTTCGGACCCGTGAAATTTATTATTTTTCTCTCGAGCCCGTGTACGCCTTGTTAAATCTTACCTTCGCCGACGATTATGCGTTTGATATTCATAGTCTGAGCAAAAATACCTCCTAAAGTGCGATAAAGGTTATACGAGTCATAAACTTAAGTCGAACATATTTCGTCGATGTTTATTATTTGAAGCAATACACATCGGTTAAACTTGGACAAGGGTATAATCCCTTAGGCTCATTTGATTCGTCTTCTTCTTCTTCTTTTTTCTGTTTTCTTCTTCTTGTTTTTTTTTTCTTTCCTCTCTCTCTCTCTCTCTTCTTTTTTTTTTGTTTCTCGTTCATTTCCTTGTATTTCTTTTTATTATCTTCTTTTTATTCTTTCGTTTTTTAACATCTTCGAAATTTAATTCTTGAGATCATCGTTAAAGAAAATTCTATGGGATTTGAGAAACTTTGAATGATACGGACACGTCGATATAATATACCCGTAGAGCCAAGTAGTTCTCTAGATGAACACCAAGGGGCACTGATCGCAATTCCGAACGGTCCTGCACTCTATCGTACGAATTATGAACTCTTTATATATATTACCAAATTACCATCGATATATACCACCGTCGGTCAATTAGAAATGTCCATAGATAGATATTATATAGATTCAACTTTTTTCATTTACGTTCTTCTTTTTTTTTTTCTTTTTCCCTTTCATTTCTAAAATCAAAATTATCAGAAGAAAATCGTTTATACAGAAGGAACGTGACAAATGTTCTCTCCCGATGTTCTTTGCCAAATTATCCAGTGATCAAAAGTCAAAGTCAGATTTCAAGTTATTTTTTTCTTTTTTTTTCTTTTCTTTTCTTTTCTTTTTTTTTTTTTTTTTATGTATATATAAATTGAGAAATAGATCAATTTTATTAAATAGACAGATCATGTTGCGTTCACAATTATTAAGAATTATTCGTAACGATGTCTCCAAATTTATATATCTCGGTTCATCTAACCTTCATACGTCATCGTATCTCAATATAAAAGGATTGACAAAAAAAAAGAATGATAAATCTTGCGAGCCTCCTAAAATCGCTATAGTGAGTATATTAGTATTAAACGTTTTTATTCATTA
Organism: Vespa velutina; assembly: GCF_912470025.1. NCBI lineage: Eukaryota > Metazoa > Arthropoda > Insecta > Hymenoptera > Vespidae > Vespa > Vespa velutina. The sequence goes on from NC_062193.1 coordinate 6,681,146, forward strand.
ATTTATTACCTGGAACATTCGAGTTCAGGAATTAACTCGTCGACGAACATAAATATAACGGGGGATTATTACGAGCTAATAATAAAAAATTAACGATTATAAAAAAAAAAGAAAAGAAAAAAAAAAATTTTTTTTCTTTTCTTTTTTTCTTTTCGATAATATCTCGCAATACATGGTCACGTTAAATGAAAGAATATCTTTCTATCTCTTAGGTTAGCATGCAAACGAAAAAGTATATCGGTTATATGCACTTTCGCATCGTGATGTAACACAAATGTTTTCTCGATGCCCCGAGCCAGAAACCATTTTAACGTGTTTCCCTTTATATAGCGATACTTATAAGAAAACTTAGCGACGCGTACTTGCGAAAGTCATTACGAGGGAGGCTATTAATTATTTGCCTGTATCTCTCGTATTTGTATATTACGTGAACGTTATTAAATATAAAAAGAGAAAGATAAAGTGATATGAAATAAAAATAAAAATAAAAATAAAAATAAGAATAAGAATAAAATGCAAAAGAAAAGCAAATAAAATAAAGTAGACGATGAAAAGACGAAAAGAAAAAAAAAAAAAAAAAAGAAAAAAAAACTGAAGTAAACTATTCTCGATCTTTTGCATACGTTTGAAAATCTTTCCACGTCATGATGTTTTAATGATAAATAAAAAACTATATCGATTTTTTTGCTTTATAAATGTCTTTAGATCTTCGATCTTCGATCCGCGATAATCGGACGATTCTTTTTATCTTTTCTTTTTTTTTTTTTTTTTTTTTTTTTTTTTTTTTTTTCTTTTTTTTTCCCTATTAATTCCAGATACTTTCTGGTTGCGGTACGCTCGACGGCACGGAAATATTCGAATGTATGTCGGCGACCTTACATATATCCGAAAAGGGAATGACACCGACATTTTTCGCACCAGACGTCGACATTTGCGAGGTGATCGATCATTATACAAAAGAACCCGATAATAGTTGTAGCCAAAGGAATGCATTAGTTGAATCTGCCAGATTGGCACGTAGCTGTATACAACCATTATGCGAATGCGAAGCATGTAATTTCGGTGGATTAATTCTTCCTGGAGGATTTGGTGTTGTTAGAACCTTGTTAGTAATAATATTCATTGTAACATTATTAATTCATATTATCGTCTTATTTATTTATCTATTTAATTATTTTACTTATTTATTTTATTTTATTTTATTTTATTTTATTTATTTATTTATTTTTTTTTTAATTATTATTATTATTCTTTAACAGGAGCAACTTTGCTACCAAAGGTTGCGACTGTACGGTGATACCGGACTTAGAGAAACTCATTCAAGATTTCTCTTGTGGAAAAAAGCCAATAGGTGCTATATGCATTTCTGGCGTACTCGTTGCACGAGTTTTACAAGGTGTTAAAATTACACTAGGCAAGGACTGTAAGTAAAATTACAATTAATTGTACTTGTCTTATCTCGTTTATGTCGTTATCTCTTCTCTTCCTTTTTTCCTTCCTTCCTTCGTTTCTTTTCTTTTGCCTTTTCTCATTTTATCCTGTTAAACAACAATAAACTCTACAAAAAAAAAAAAGAAAGAAAAAAAGAAAAAAAAAAGAAAAAGAAAAAAAAAATTGTAGGCTCGCCGGATGACTGGCCATACGCGGAAGCGATTCGTATAGTCAGACAGATGGGCGCGAAGGTGGAAATGAAGGACGTGAAAGGTGTAACGAAATGTAAAAAATACAACGTTTTTAGTACGCCTGCTTGGATGTACAAACCTGCGACGTACTGCGATATACATGCTGGCATCGGGAAACTCATCACGATGTTAAAAAAGAGCATTCGTCAGTGAAAGTCTTCGAGTAATGAAAAATTTTGCTCTTTTGAGTCGATTGTATTATCTTCTTTTTTTTTCCTTTTTTTCATCTTCTTTTTTATTTCTATTTTTATTTCTTTTTTTTTCTGTTCCTTTTTTTTTCCGATCACGTAACCCCATATGAGCATGTACATTGAACGTAATAAAAAAATGGTATTTTCGCTCGAGCGATATTTTCTTTTCATTTTTCTTTTCTTTATTTTTTTTTCTTTTTTTTTTTTTTTTATGAATTTTCGCAAAAAGACGAACTTCGCTATTCTTCTCTTTATTCATATATGCATTATTCATATATCTCTATATTCATATATTTTCTTTATTATATATATATATATTTTTTTTTTTGTTCAATCTGTGTCCTATCAAAATAGAGAGTTGGGAGGACGAGAGACACGAATTTTCACGAATACATTTTTATATTTGTTTTCCTTATCGATCTATTAAACCTATCTAGATAAAGCTACAATAGTCAACAACAAATGAAATAACAATGGTTTCGACGAGATTTACGGCGAAGGATCGAGGATAATCTTTAATCGCCGTAAATTTCGTCCTCGATATAAAAGAAGAAATCATCGCTTTCCGTGATTTCCGACGCGTCACGATCAATCATACTTAAAGGAAGGAAAAAAAGAAAAAAGAAAAAAAAAAAAGAAGAAGAAGAAGAAATAAGTTTATACGTAGGAAGATCCGGGATAGTTTTATCAAAGAGAAAAAATATTAATAATAATAATAATAATAATAATAATAATAATAATAATAATAATAATAATAATAATAATGATAATAATAATAATAATAATAATAATAATGATAATAATGATAATGATAATAATAATAATAATAATAATAATAATAATAATAGTAATAATAATAATAGTAATAATTAGCATTAGTTTCGTAGATCAACGAAGATTGTAAGAGAATAGGCAGTCTTTAGTGGTTCTACGAATGCGTACGTAATCGTTTTCTCTTCTTCTTTTTTCTTTTTTTTTTTTTTTTTTATTCTTTTTTTCTTTTTTTTCTTTTCGTACGTTTTCATTAACTCTTTTCCTTTTTTCCTTTTAACATAAACATCCAATACTCGGATATAAAATAAAATAATATTGCGAGAATTACTTGCTGGAATAAACTATTACTATTCTAAATATTAAAGTAAAATGTAATGAAAAGTGAATTAAAATAAAACAAAATTAAATTAAATTAAATTAAATTAAATTAAATTAAATTAAATTAAATTAAATTAAATTAAATTAAATTAATATAAAATAAAATAAAATAAAATAAAATAAAATAAAATAAAATAGAATTATCGCGTCTTATTTTAGACTCATAGTGAAACGAGATGTATTAATAAAGAATCTATTAGGTACGATACTTAAATGATAAGAGATAAAACTTACAAATAAGACGTATGACGCAGGCGAAGATATTAATCGTAGGAGACAAGAAATGCGAAAATATGATAAAAATTAGAATTTCGTCAAAGTTTTTTTTTTTTTTTCGTTCTCGTCGATCGTTATACCTTTTTTCTTTTCTTTTCTTTTTTTTTCTCCCTTGCACATTCCAACCAAAATATATCCTTCCTTTTTTTTTGTTTTTTTTTTTTTTTTTTTTTTTTTTTTAAATCTTTTTCTTTCACTCCCGATTTTCGACCGACCAGAAGAAGTTCTCTCGCGCCTGGCCGCGATAGATTATGATGGCGTGTGCATGCAAATAAATAGCCGAGGATTTTTGTTTTACTTATAGATACGGCGGTCACGAGAACTATGTGAAGTCGCGTGCGTCTATCCGGACTTGTGTGTTTAGTCTCTCGTGTAGGTCCCACGTTTTATCGCGCGAACGAGCTCGTCGTCGTTTCTCCGTACTCGTTTATTCGTTCCGGTATATAGGCTTACTCGAGCGTAACGAAAGTGCACGCGCCATGCTCTCGCACGATCAATTTGGCGCGTGCCCATGAGAATCCAGTCGATAATAATCATTACATTTTCTTTTATTGGATGACATCTCGGATGACAGTCTTGAATACGCACGCACGATACTTCCTACGATTTCATTTAACTCGTCAATGAGACTTATTATTGCTATTACTATATTGCTGTTACTATCATCTATAATATACTATATTATACATCTATAATATACTATAATATATATATATTATTATCGATAACGAAATTTTTTCACGTATAATTCCGACGCGTTTTTTCTCGTTGAATCTTTTTCAAGGAATGACCAATTGTTTGGAAAAAAAAAAAAATTATCTCTTTCGACGCTACTGAAACAACTTTTACGATCATTTTCGCTACCTCCGACAATCAAAAGAGGATTTGTAAAGACTTTGGTTGCCGATCTCGCGAGAGGTTGGAGGAGAGGGGGCCAGATTACATTGCGCATAGGACATAACGATCCCAAAGTTTCTCGTTCGTTAAAACGTTAGACACTAATTAAGTACACAAAGTTCATTCTCAACTCAAAGCTAAAAGAGGCTCGACGGATACGCGTGATCTTCTCGCCTTATCCTCCTCGTATTGTTTCATCTTGATCAATTTCCTTTTTCCTTTACTCAACTTCTTCCTTGGTACTTCGGTCGTTGTTATTTCCATTCCATTATTACGTTCCTCTTCCTCCAACATCCTAAGAGTTTCGATGATGTTTCTGGGTTCCGTGATACGTCCCGTAGTACTGCCATTTTTATTCGCATAAACCACAGAAAGATGAGAGAAACTTGACTTCGGTGGTGCCGTTATGTCGGCGAAATCCCGGAAGTTAGCAAAGAAATCTCCACCACGAACCGGCTGTGGTTTAGGGTTCCTATAATAATTGGCACGAGCACGGCCAGTCGTACCGTGATAATAAGGATTATAAAGACTATCTTCGGCGTTATAATCCTCGTTCTCTCTATCTTCAGGATAATAAGTTCCACCACGAATGACTCCGAAATTTCCAGAACCCAAAAGAGGATGTTGAACCTCTTTTGATGTTGTCGAAGCTGTTTGATATACACCACGATCCCGTTGAAAATAACTCAAGAATCTGTTTGGCCTATATCTTTGTTGTTGTTCGTTAAATGGTAATCTTTGATTGCTAAATAATTCAGCGAAAGACGGGAAAAAGTTTTGACTTTCAGTTTCTAAACTTTTATCAATGATCTCGGTTGGCTGAGTTTGAGGCGACAATACGGTATTTTTCGTTTCCTGATCATTCCCATTCCCTTCCTCCGTACTCGTTTCATTAAGTTTATCATCATTTTCTATCGACGTTCTATCGATTTCTATTCTATCCGTTTGACTTTCTTCGACATGATCGTCACCCCTCATCGTCTCCGTCCCATCGGTCTCCATATACATATCAGAATCATCTACGTCCGCATAATCCTCGCCGGTTTCCGAAGCGGACGCCATGGAATCCTGTAAAAGAAACAAGTATTATTTCCTCGTTACCTTGATTCCATCCTACGAGAAGATTGCCTTTCTAACGATAAGAATTACCTTAAAAGTCAGAGAAAGTTCAACGAATTAGAAAGCTTCATTTACAAATACTTGCATGTTGCTTCTTAAAACGATAAAAAAAAAAAAGTAAAAACCACCCATAAACACAAAATCCTAACAATAAATAAATTTAATTTTTAATAATACGAACCAAAATGATTATTAACTTTTCTCTAAATGATATCATTAAAATTGATATTTCTAATCGATAATATTGAATATCGAGTATCTAATAATCGGAATAAAAAATATGTTCGAACGAATTTCACACATAAGTATAAGTTTTCCTATATTAAAAAAAAAAAAAAGAGAAAAAAAGAGAAAGGAACCGAAAGAAAAGGAAAGAAAAATGTCGATTAAATTATAGACAACAATCTGTTTATATCTATAGAATGCGTATCTTTTCTACGAACTCGAGGATCAGTGAAAAGCAACAACGATGCAAAGTTCAGCATCCGATCATTGAAGAACGATGCTGCCCCACGATGTCTTTGCCTTGACATTTAAGGAATCTTCGTGGCAGCGACCGCCTTCGAAACTAGTTATCTCGTCGGCTCGGCGACTTTATGCGTCGGTTGAGGTACCCACGTCTAAACTGGCCACCACGCGTTTCTCTAAGAGACGTGCTCTCTCTCTCTCTCTCTCTCTCTCTCTCTCTCTCTCTCTCTCTCTTTCTCTCGCACGTGTGCGCGCGTGCGTGCGTGCGTTCACGCGAGTCGCCTTGCGACACACCGACGACACGCCTAGCATTGTTACCGATATAGTCTTACTTACATACCTATGTAACTATCTTAGGTCAATTACATTACGTTCTCTAACGATAGTTTCTTACCTCTCTAAATTATATTAATAGATATTAATTACTTATGCTAATGAAGTTCGATTAAACGATAAGAAAAATTGATAAGGAATATAATTCGAACGGTTTATTTTACGTTAAACTATATACAACAAGCCGATAAATTATAATGAAATTTATTTGTCCACTTAGAAAAAAAATATAGAAATAATAAAGCATGTATCTGTATATATTTGTAAATACGTACATATGTATGTATGTATGTACGTATACGTATTTCCTTTAACACATTTCTCAGTTAAAGTCTTTACGAATATACTAAAGTCTCCAAGTGAGATGTTTCAATGTAAATAAAAACTATTTACATCGATAATCTGCTTATATAAGGATTCTCAGAAGGGAGACACCGGGTTATATGTATTCCACGAATTTATGTGACTTAGTTTTACCATCGACTAAGCAGTCTAAACAATCGTATTTTATACTACCATTCACCTGTATGCACGTGAATTAAGAATGGCAATATTTTGAATAGCAATATTTTGAATGGCAATATTTTGAATGGCAATATTACTTCTTTGAAATATTAAAGAAAAACTATTTGTAAAAGTGTAATCGTTCTTTCTTTCTTTAATTTTTATTTATTTTTTTTTTTTATATATTTTTTTTATTTTTTTATATTATATTAAAATACTACATTGAAAGGATAATAATGATATTAGTTTAAAAATATCATACCTATCAAAGAAAGACGTCTCGCATATGTTTATTAATTATTATCCAAGTAAGAATATAATATAATGCAATATTTTGCTTATTATGAATAATAAAAGATAACGATTTTACGATCGCCAAGTGGAATCGCCTCGTTACGATTTTCTTTTTATCTTACAACCCTCATTATAATAATCCATCGTTTTCCGTTGTCTCGTACATTACGAACACGAATATCCATTCGAACATAAAAACCACGAGTTACTCGTTAAATTATTCCGAAATGTTTTGTTCCTTTTTTTTTTTTCTACTTCTAATCGTAAATCACTCGCTCTTAACTTTCTGCTGGTTTATAATCATTAATATAATTGCGATTTTGAAAAAAAAAAAAAAAAAAAAAAAAAAAAGGAGAAACGAAAAGAAATAGGAAAAAAAAAAAAAGATACACAGAGAGATCTATCGTCATAGTCATCGCCATTCTAAAGCAAATGAAACGACAGTATTTCTGACATTTGTAATTGGAATACCCTTAAACCTTCCATACTTATTCTATCCTTAGATAATTATCTCGCGTAGAATTTTAACGAGACGACACGATAACGTATAATAAATATTACACGTGATTTTCATAAAGGCAAATATCATCAAAAGGATAAAAAGAAAAGAAAGGAAGAAAAGTAAAAAGTCAAAAAAAGAGCAAGGGAAAAAAATTGAAAGAGTAAAAGAGAAAGAGAAAGACATAAGGACGATTACTCTTTTAACGAGGATTTTAATGCAGAATAATAGGCAATTATTCGAGAGGTAGTAGATAGTTAGGCTCTTGCAAAAGTCTACTTGAAAAGATGAACAGAAGATAGAAAAAGAGAAATTGAAAAAGAAAGAAAGAAATAGAAAACATAGAGAGAGCGAGAGCGAGAGAGAGAGAGAGAGAGAGAGAGAGAGAGAGTGCGAGAGAGAAAGAGAAAGAGAGAGGGAGAGAAAACAAAGTGCACACTTAGAATATTACGAATGAGAGAACGAGAGAACGAAGACGATCCCAGCTTGAGAACGGAAGACGGATCGCGAAAGGGAAAAAAGGAGAAGGAAACGTTATTATTACGCGATTACGGAGACGTAAATTAGTCTCGCACGGCGATCTCGCAAAATGCGCGTTACGAGCGAAGATAATATTATTAGCCTCAACGTTTGCGAGCGCACGCGCTCCCCTATTAGCATCATCGTCAAATGCGCATGTATTACTCGTCTCATCTCTCTCTCTCTCTCTCTCTCTCTTTTTATTTCTTTCTCTCTCTCCTTTGTACCATCAGCGGTATACTGACTCGGTATGAATTATATGTGAATTAAGGGCAATCAACTCGTCGAATAAACGATCGGTTGTATGAACGAGCAAGATAGAGATACGTCATAAGTCCTTTCTATCACGAAGAGAAGATTCCCACAAATATATATATATATATATTTATATATATATATTTATATATATGTGTGTGTGTGTATATCTAATCCATCTTTGATTCATCGTTCTAGTTCGTCGAATACATTCGTGAAATAATGCGCTAAGGAGTGAATATAAAAATGAAAGTAGGAGTAAAAATCTCAAGTCCCTTTTGAAAGTCGTCTCGTGTCGTTGATTGAGATACGGATCGTTGATCTCGCACAACGAGTTGCATGCATGTAGATAAATATATATACTCATATATGTGTGTATAATGTAAATGCCAAAAATATGTCGCGCCTCGTTAAATGCATTATATTACGTGCAATTAATTACTATAAAGTTATAATACTATGAAACGCATTTTCTAAGGGGGACGCTACTAGTAAAGTTAGTACCTGTTATTACTGATAAAATCTGAAAAACACACACACACACACACACACTCTCTCTCTCTCTCTCTCTCTCTCTCTCATTCACTCTCTTTCTATCTTTCTTTCTCTGTTTTTATCTTAACGCTGATTAAAGACCACGGATCCGGTCTCTGGACCAGATTAATTCTTCGAGAAATTATTTCTGACGTAAAGTTCGTACATAGATCGCGATAATGTGTTTCTCGTTTAAGTCATTAAAAAAAAAAAAAAAAAAAAAAAAAAAAAAAGAAAAAAAAAAAGAAAAAAAGAAATAAAAAGAAAAAAATCGGATTTCACGTTCTAAGTATTAAGAAATATACTAAACACAGTTTTGCTCGATAATTATGGTCAAATTATAGCTTTAAAAAAATACTAATCGGTCGGATCTATTTATTTATTTTTTTTTTCCCCCTATTTTTTCTCGTACTTTCACACTATCGATTAACGAAGATTTTCGAGAATGTTCATCGTCTCGATGTCCTTGAACCTCGAGATAACTTTCACCATTATTCTCACCTCATGTGCGATAGCGTCCTCGGGAACCGGTGCACCATCTGAAAACAGAGAGACCAACTTGTGTTAATTTTTGTATCGATAAAACTTGAACGCATTAAACGCAACACGATTGAAATTTACGATCAATGGGAATATATCGAAGGTCGGATTATCAATTTTTCTTTTCATATATCGTGCATTCGAAGATCTCTTGATATATATATATATATATATATATATATATATATATTTATTTATTTTTTTTTTTTTTTCTCTTTCTTTAGAAAAATGAGAAAAAGAAAAAGAAAAAAAAAAAAGAAAAGAAAAGAGAAAAAATAAAAGAAAGAAAAGGTAGTTATTTGAAAGATTTCAAGTGACTTCGACTTGGCGAATTAACGACTATTCTCGTATGCAAATCGATTAACCGGTCTTATTTATCATTTCAACGTTCCTTCACGTCTCCTTTCACGTCAAATTAAATATTTCAAGTTCGATTAATTATTACGATAAAGATATATTTTTTTTATACGTCCATCGTCCTTCTTAAAATGATAAAAATTTACTTAATTATCTGTCTGCTAAAACAATAATTTTTTCCTTGTAACGTACGTTCCTTTATACCTATTTCACATTCATTACATATACGCAAACGTACAATTTACAATTTAATAACTTGTCGCGAAATAGAAAATGATCACGAATCGAGAATAGAAAGAAAATAACTGTCTATAGAATGAGACATTGTACGAGACAAGGAATTAATCACGACGAGAAAGTACGAATTACCTTTTTTTTTTCTCCTCTCTCTCTCTCTCTCTCTCTCTCTCGCCTTCTCCGCCACCCCCCCCCCTCCGCTCCGTTTAAAAATACACGAATCATTTTCAATTAACTTTCGCGAAGGTCGACGTTGTCCTTTTTAATTAATAGAAATCTCTTTATCGGCAATTTTCTTTTCATTTTCTCAAAGAAAGTCAATTATTGACGATTACACACGTCGATGACGAAAAGTGAATGGCAGATAAAGATTAAATGCATAAATTGCAAACACCTGCTATCTTAGAGAACAACATAAAGGAAGAAAAATTGCTCGACTCTGAAAAGTGAAGAAAGAAAGACAAAAAAAAAAAAAAAAAAAAAAAAAAAGAAAAAAAAAAAGAAAAAAGAAAAAAGGGAAAATAGGAGAAAAAGGAATACGTTAAATGCGATGCCTTTGTAATAGAATAAGAGATGACTCCGAGCTGATACATCGAAGCAAAATAGTTTTTAAACGTGTAGGTTCGTATAAAACCTCTCAAGGATGTCGCACGTAGTAACACCATAAAAGGAGACTCCAGAGTTTTCCTGTTTTTCCAAGAATCTCTACCTATTTGGCACGTTTCAAACGCATTGTCGATGTTGAACACCTTCTTCTCGTATCTCTCTCTCTCTCTCTCTCTCTCTCTCTCTCTCTCTCTCTCTCTCTCTCTCATTCTATCTCTCTGTCTCTCTCTCTGTCTCTCACTTTTTCTTTCTCTTTTAAAACGATCGATTCGTCGTCGAAGTCCTCGGCTAGAGTACGGCGTTGTTCACTGTGAACACTTCCGACATTCTGAAGTCTACTTTTTTCTCCCCCCACCCTTCTCCCATCGAAGTCGGTGTAGCGTCGCGGCGTTCTTACTTGAATGGAAGGTGGTATCATGCATAGTTCTATGTAATTAATAACTCACTGTAATAGTTTCTTTTCTCTTACGTAAAGTGATGAAAGTGTCGTTATAATGCAAAAAAAAAAAAACAAAACAAAACAAAAAAGTCGAAAACAGTATGTCGATTTACGATCGATACGATTGACATCGAATATAAAGATAATTTGTTCGTCCTGTAAACACATCCCATCTCCCTCCCCGTCCCCGCTCACGCCATCGCCACCCCCATCACATTCTACTTGACGCTTATTTTCTAAAAAAAAAAAAAAAAAAAAAAAAAAAAAAAAAAAAAAAAAAAAAAAAAAAAAAAAAAAAAAAAAAATTAAATTTTTGAAAAAAGTAAGAATTATTCGAATGCTATTAATGCTTTATATCGAAGGAATATATATTTATTTGAATGAGATATTGATACTCATAAGAGATCGAAGAAAATAAAAATCGCTCCAAAAACGTCGTTCCTTCTTTCTGTCTTTTGGAGAAAGGGCGGGAGGAGGAGGTGGGAAGGGAGGGAGAAAGTATTCGTAGACTCTCTTATTATGGTTGAGATTCAATTAGAACGGTATTCCAATTGCAATACTGGCCCTGCGATGGTTCCGTTTGGCAAGAATTCCCCCCCACTCCTCCTCTTCGTCCTATGATTAATGGAGAAAATGTACCATTAATGAGATCGAGTTAATTACTACTTGTAAATGTTGCAAATGGATTCGAATTGAATTCAACTAGTTTTCTTACAATCCTATATACCTCTCTCTCTCTCTCTCTCTCTCTATATATATATATGCGTATTCGTATATCTTAAATCCGTTCTCTTGACCGCATCAAATCCATTCTATTTCCCAATTACGTGCGACACAGTGAAAAGTAGTGATCGGTACTGTACGTACAATCATATGTTACTTTCTGCGTACATTGAAAGGCAATTTTAAATGGACCCGTACAAACTTCGACCGACTGGAACGAACGCTTCTGTCTGATCATGCCTTGCCACGATCGGAAGAATTAAGAGCGCTGACGTTGCGATTTGAATTTGAAACTCGTAACTCGTATCTACCTACTACTTTTGCCTACTCCAGGTACGAAATTTACATGGTGAACGTTCTTACAACGAATATCTTGCAAAATCTTTTCCAAGATCTTACACTATGATAATCGCGTATTACGCATTAAACCAACTGACTCTGCGATCTAAATTTCAAGGAGATCTTACCACGTAATAAAATGTATTTTACCGAACGATTAATAAAGAGATGCTAACTCTTCAAGATGTCTTTATCAACGTTACGCGCCAACATTCTCTATTTTCTAACAATCGTATAGCAATAGGTAACGATGTGCAATTAGGGGAACAATCGCGCGTTAATACCGCGAGTACCTAGACGAACAATGTGCAATATTTTCTCTCGCGTAACGGCAGAAACGCATGCGGATGCCTTCGCCGTGTCGTACGTCGACATTTCCATCTTACCCTACCATTATATGGCGAGGCATTCGTTATTAAATGTTAATACAACGAGGACGTGACCCTGTTTCCCAATGACTCTTCGTATCTACGCCAAATGGACGGTATAGAAGACGTTGTTGTCTGAATACCTTTATTCTTTATTTTTTTTTTTTTTTTATTCTTACAAATAATAATCAATGATGATAACCAAGATAATACGAACTTCCGTAATTTCCGAAGAAACCGAAGACGACGTTTCCCGATTATAATCGAAGATCACAATTTCCTGCGTGGTCAATGCACAACACTGACATTTCATTTCAAATACATTGGAACGCATTTACGTAAGCCTTGCATCTTCGTTCTTGCATTAATCGTCTAATAAAGTTCTTCAGATTTAATTGTCCCATCATTAAGGTATTGTCAATCTTTCTTTGATATTAACATAATAATTCATCGCAACATCTCTTAAGGATTATTAAGATCGCGATGGCAAACAATTCTTATGTTCTCTTTTTCAATGCTCCGAGCTATGGGAACGAAGAATCTCGAATAATTTATGACGTAAGCTATTAATTAAAAGCGTGACTTACAACCCACGGACATATCGTGAAATGCGTGACGAACATTTTCATCGTCGCCTTAGAAGGCGTTAATTGCATGATACTTAAGTTTATGTCGAGATTAAAGAACTCACGACGATGAATTCACTGTTATCAAAAAAAAAAAAAAAAAAAAAGAAAAAAGGGAAAAAAAAAAGAAAAAAAAAATAAGATAACCATTGCACGTTAGATATAATAGTATTTCTCGATGATAGAATATGCAACAAAAGTGAAACGTTGTTTTAACGCGTCGTACTTCATCCATGATTCATATATAAATTATTCATTGACAATTATACATGTATATATATATATATATGTGTGTGTGTGTGTATGATCTTAGACAACCATCAAATGTGTCTTATTCGCGATATTAACATATATCCGAGAGCGATAAAAAGCGAAGAAATTTGTAAGCCACAAATCCGTTTACTTTCTCGTGTGAAATTATTCCGACGGACGGTACCATAGGAGGTATTGAGAAAAAAAAAAAAAAAGAAAGAAAAAAAAAAAAGAATGAAAAGAAAAGAAGATAAAAAAAAGAAAGAAAGAAAGAAAGAAAGAAAAAACATATAACGGTGAAAAGAGAGGAAAGACTGGCAAAGGGAAAAGGTAGATATCAGTAGGTGTATCGTGCCTTTTCCCTCGTTCCTAACTCTAGCTTCGTTTGAAATGGTAATATGCAATAATGTGTGTATAAAGATACTACATGTACACGTACGAACGACATAATCAAATCGCGTATCGGACCGGATTCTTATAACACGGTCTTAAGGAACGACGACGAGGAAGCGATTACCATCGAATCGAAGTGGAGGCCTTTAGACTCCTCCCTTTCCTTTTTTCGCCCTCTGGTCGCTCAACGAGAAATAACCATTGAATTACGTGTATACCTATAACGAAATCGCAAGAAAATTTGTATGTCCGCGAATAATTTTCCAATCGTTTTCTACTCTCGACTTTTTCTTTCTTTTCTACTTTTCTTTTTCTTCCTTTTTTTTTTTTTTTTTTTTTAATCTATCCTCTCTCTCTCTCTCTCTCTCTCTCTCTCTCTCTTTCTGATCTTGGTCAAATAGATAGAAACATAGAAATCCAACATTATCTACGTATCTCCTATTTCTATTACATTATAAATCTATATATTATCGCGAGGGAAGTAATTGGATTTTGTAATTAATTAAATTCCTTTAGTTTATCTTCTCTTAATGATGCAAATGGGAGATATTTAGTTACCTATTCAAGATCGTCGTTATGCTCTCGTAATCCCGACTGACATACGTAAGTAAGTATATAGGTGGTATACTTACTTTACTACGTATAGAACTATACGTTCCGTAATCCAAGAAACGTTTTCTAAAACGTCAAGTTGGAGGTCTTTCTCCGGGGAATGCGCGATCTCCACGGGAATAACATTTAATGAGAGAGTCTTCCGGCAAATCTCTCGGTAATATCGACGACCAGATAAACAACGACATACATATAAATATATATATATATATATATATATATATATATATATATATCGATTGCATTTCAAGGAAGTAACGTTTACGAACTAGCGCGAACTATCTCGTTAGCCGTTGATACGATTGATTTTACGGAATCTTGCAATGCACCCGAACAGTTCTCTTTCGACGTTTAAACGACGAGATCGCAATCATCCAGGATGTACATAATGGCGACGATAAGCCATATTTAACGACCGATCAACCTATCGATCGATCGATCGATCGATCCATCGATCTCATTGCAGCCATTCAAACGTATAGATATATGCGCAAGTAACATTCGTTAAAATCATTATAAAATCTTAAACTCCTATCTTTACTTGTCTCTTTCCTTCTTTTTGTGCACACATACACACACGCATGCGCGCGCATATAAACACCTAAACCATTTGTGAAATTTAGAGCGCAATTATCTTCTCGATTTCGTTTCGTCTCCGTCACGAATTTTTGCCTTGATATTTTTCTTGTTTTTTTTTTTTTTTTTTTTTTTTTCTTTTCCCATTTGTTCCTTTCCTTTGTTCTTTTCGATCGAAATCAAACGAGATATGTGCAAACGAGAATTGAAGAACGTATCGTTCCTCGTTACTTGCTCTTCAAGATTTAAGATCCCTTTTTAAATCTTAAAGATCCTTCGTTTTCTTTCGAAAGATTCCCCGTTTATCTTTATCGATTTATCCTTCGTAACAGTCATCGATCTAACGTTTCGAGCAATTGTGTACGAAAAATTATCTTTTCCTTCCGCTGTATGTCGAAATCATTTGCGCAAGTTAAATTCTTGCGTGATTCGACAATATCGAAAGAGGAACGATAAAGAAAGAGAGAGAGAGAGAGAGAGAGAGAGAGAGAGAGAGAGAGAGAAAGGGGAGATGGAGAGAGAGAGAGAGAGAGAAAAAGAGAAAGAGAGAGGATTTCTTTTAATCGATCGATCGATCGATTCAAACCCACTCACGGAGAAAGTCAATGATATTTCTCGATTATTTCGAAGGAACGAAAAATGACGAAAATAAAAGTTATTCGATCGACTCAACCTTTTCTCGAATATTTTGTTAATAATCAGGTACAATTATCATAAGAAAATGCGCATCGATGTTCGAAAATTAGCCACTAAGTATCTTGTATCATGGGAATAACTCGATACGAGAACGTGGGAGTTGGAAGCTTGCCACACCTTACTTCTTGCCTCGTTGGAAGATTGCAACCGACTAGGGACGAGTAATCTCAAAGGTTCCGAAGTAAGAGGAACGAAGAGTAACGTCCCTCGAAAATATTTCATGAGAGTGAAAGCATCCGGCTCGCGATAATACGATACACGGTTTGAACCACCTCCGGCCGTATAACGGAGAGAACTCGAGGCAAACACGAGGTAGCTTCGATCGGTTCATAGGGATCGTGACGACTTTAAACTTTCGTTTAATTTATTGCTTTTACCATCGAGGATCCCAATCAGGAACTTTCTCTCTCTCTCTCTCTCTCTCTTTCTTTTGCGGTCGAAGAATTGGGTTGATCGTCGAGTATACTACTTCTTTTTTTCATTTCCTCCTACGACGAAAAAAAAAAAAAAAAGAAAAAAAAAGGAAAAAAAAAGACAAAAAAATATATATATATATATATATGCGAACGTGTAATTCCATTTGTATCTTAAACAGATGAAAAACCTTTCGAATAATTTTCTAATACCGATGGCTACTTTTATTGTATCTTATGAATTATTTTCTTATTTGAACGAAATATCAAACGTAATCTATCGGATTTTACCAATTTGATATAACTGCTCATTCTAAACGAATAAGTGTCGATAAGTACGCGGATAGATATGATACTATGACACGGATAAAGTCTATGACCACGACAATTTGTATAATGAGACTCGCTCCTAGAGTAATCAGAGGGCATTATCCAACGCAGTAACGTTGTTGATCGGCATGAACGAGCATAGTTCTAATCTCCGTACAATACGTATCGCATGGTCTTAACACTCGTGGTACTCACGTTCCATCATTCTTTTTTTCTTTTTTTTTCTTTTTTTTCCTCTCTCTTTTTCTTCCTTTTCTCCTTTCCGATCCCATGCAATTATTGGCTTAGCTCACTGACAATCTTAGCGAAAAAAAAAAAAAGAAAAAGAAAAGATAAAGAAAGGAAAAGAAAAAAAAAACAAAAACAAAAAAGAAAAGAAAAAAGAAGGAAAAGATAAACGAGAATTTAGAAATAATTAGATTTAGAAAGGGAAATATATAGGTACATTTTCGTTTAACACCTGCTTTCAAACTGATGCACGATAAAACGTTCTGATGTATTTCTTAAAATGTTGCACGATAAAATGTTCTACTGTATTTCTTAAAATGTTGCACGATAATAATCAATGATTTATCAAAGAAAAATTACTCAAACGCGACGAAGTTACTGGTTTTGGTATACACATATAACGCTTATACAATCCTCTCCTCGATTTTACTTTCTCCGAGAGAAAGAGAGAGAGAGAGAGAGCGAGAGCGAGAGAGAGAGAGAGCGAGAGAGAGAGAGAAGGAAGGAGGGAGAATGAGATAAACTAATTAATTAAATGTTGCCTTCGTTAAATTCCGATAAAAATATTACAAAATTCACGGATCTTGTATCTGTCTTGCAGTAAAAAGCAAGTGCAGTTACATATACGTAGCTTACATGTAAATCGATGCAAGGGCGGAAGAACCTCTGGCCCGAGCAACGAGTTGGAACGATCGATATTAAAAATCTACGAAGCTAGGAGGGAGGAGGAAGGAGGGGATATTAGGGATCGCGTACACACGTTGTTCGCGTGTCCACGGAGATCGTTGGAGAGAAGCAAGTAAAAAAGAAAAAAAAAGAAAAAAAAAAAGAAACGAAAATCGACAGGACGAGAGAAAATTTATTTTCGAACCGACGATTCGCCTCGACGATTCTAATTCGTGGTGCTCTTTGTATAGTTGGCACTCTCGCATCCGCTTTCTAAATCCGTTTCACCGACGAACTCGACTAAAATCACAATGACCATCGGCCGGCAAACATCCTGTAAGATTTAACAGCAGATAATAGTAGGGGAGGCTCTCTCTAGTCATTTCGACTTTCGTCTATAAATGAAAAAAGTAAAAAGGAACAAAAAAAAAAAAAAAAAAAAAAAAAAAAAAAAAAGAAACAAAAAAAAAGTAAAGAAAAAGCAGAAATAAAGAAAAAGAAGATAAATAAAAATGGAAGAGAAAAGAAAAAGATTGGGACACGTATGAAATAGATTTTAAATTCGCTAACGTCGAATAATTTTTCCGAAACGTCGATACTAAAATCTCGAAGCGTGACCGATGTATCCAGTGGACCAGCAGGTTATTCATTGATTCAAACGAGCTACGTGTTCTCTGGTTTGTGTCTCGCTGGCTAAAGGATTGGCCTTGGCAATGTAGTTGATATCCCGTGGTGGATATACACAGGTTCTCTCTCTCTCTCTCTCTCTCTCTCTCTCTCTCTCTCTTGTTGTCGGCGATTCGAGTTCGATGCCACTTTCACGATCGAAACTATATAATTATCCGGCGGTGCGATTCGATGCAAAACTCGTTTTCATGCGCTCGAATAACTAAAGAATAAAGAGAGAGAGAGAGAGAGAGAGAGAGAGAGAGAGAGAGAAAGAGAGAGAGAGAGAGAGAGAAAGACGATGCATCTCGCGGAACAGCTCCGATGATTTTTGGCCATTCGTTCTGGCAATCTTCAAGGTCAAGCTCCTCGGTTCTCAAGGTCCTTTTTACAGGAATAAACTGAGCACGTAGGGTGGGGGGGGGGTGGGGGGGGGGATGTAAGGGATGGGCATGAAAAAATGAACGATGATACGGTCGTTAATTTAATTCAGCGATACTAATCATTCTAATGTCGTGGAGAATTGCCTTCTCTTACGCGATCCTGTAATTTAAGCTTAGATTATCAACGTTGACTGTTACATGACTCAACGTCAAATTATCACTACCGATCAAACTAAACGTCGAATTACGCCGTAAAACAAGATCAACAACAAGTCGATTACAGTCGGGGAAGGTGGAAGAAGGTTGGAAGGGTGAGAGGTAGACAGAGGGAGAAAACTATGCGTTCGGATGATCTAAGATTCATACTACTCGTTTACTCATCGATATATCTCTCTTCTTCACGATTAGACGAACGTCAGGAACGTGTTAATTCGACGTCGAGAGAACTCGTTATCTTCTTCATCTTCTTCTTCTTTTTCCTCTTACTTCTTCTTCTTCTTCTTCTTCTTCTTCTTCTTCTTATTTTTTTTTCTTTCTTTCTTTTTTTTTTTTCTTTTCTTTTTTTTCTTTTTTAACAAGACGTACAGACAATTTCTTCTTAGACGATTCGCTAATTAAACGTCGCTTTTTGCTAACAAGTATAAAATGCGTTATCCTCTTGATCGAGTAATTGCATGTTATTCAAATAAATAGATTATTACGATCATTAATCGTTGTTAAAGTAACATTAATGACTTAGGGAACTTTTTAATCGCCCACTCGATGGTTTCCCCATTCGTCCATAATATTTTGTTCCTTTCTTGATTGCTCGTAAATTACAATCTTATTTACTTTCTTTTACTTTTTCTCTTTCTGATCTCCCTTTTTTTTCTTTCCCTTTCACACCTCCTATCCTCGATCTTATTCTTATTTGAAGGAACATCGAATCTGTCGAAACATTCCCGTTGATCATTCGTTTTCTCTCTCTCTCTCTCTTTTTTTTTTGTTTTTTTTTTTTTTTTTGAGGTAACATTATAAATACTCTTTCGATAGCATCGTCGTCTAAACTCATTCAAAGACATCATTTACCAGAGATCGTCGCAATTTTGCTCGAAGAACATTGCAGCTGTTGGTAATACGCGAAGCCAGATGAGCGAACGACTTTCTCTCCTCGTCGTGACGCGTCTAACTTCCGGGTCGCACGAGAGCGAGAAATTATGACGATGTATCGAGAGCGGCAGAATCTGCTATTTTCTCTCTCTCTCTCTCTCTCTCTCTTTCTAGGCATCTATTCATCCTCCTTGTTCTTCATTCTATGTACGATTTGAACGCCTTGTCACCTTAATCGATTGCTTCATCGTTCGATGCTCCCGTTGTTTCTTTTTTTTTCCTTTTCCCATTCCGTTTCATCGAAAAAAGAAAGCCGAAAGATGTAAGACACAAGTTAGACGATTCGTGAACGAAATCGATCGACGTAGATCAACCAAAGATAATCAATACTTTCGATCGGATTGCAAAGACTTAAAGAGACCACCTGGCAACGATTGATTCAATCTTACCAATGGAAATCAGGTTAGGTCGTTTCTCTCGCACGATTCCAGATCTTCGATCAAAGTTATCGTATCAATGACGAGTGGTAACAAAAAAAAAAAAAAAAAAAAAAAAGGAAAGAAAAGAAAAGAAAAGAAAAAGAAAACAGAGAAAGATTACAAGATTACTAGGAGAATGAGAAGAACCAAGGACAAGCCAGCAGCATCCTTGTTACAATTTTCTTCCTGTCGTATCGAGCAAACACTGTTGGCTGATTTGAAACGTCCAATGCGAGAACAAGGACGTCTCGATCATTAAAGTTCCCAGCTAAACCAATTAGCTTCGACACGAATGCTAGAATCGCTATGCGTGTTTCTCTCTCTCTC
>NC_062193.1:6706213-6733713 GCF_912470025.1 Vespa velutina
AAAAGAAAAAAAGAAAAAAAGAAAAGAAAGAAAGAAAAATGAAAGCAAATAATAACTCCGTTTAGATACCGCAAGATAGTAATAGTGGAAGTTAGGACGAATATCGTGGAACATATCAATTTGCAACGATCATGTTACGCGCTCGTTACGCGTTCCGAATATGGATTACGCGTTTTTGAAACATTCTTTTCTACATTGGCAATAATTTTACAGATCATTTTTTTTTTTTTTTTTTTTTTTTTTTAATATGCAATATCACGACCAACGTCGTTCGTTAAATTATTCTTAAATATAATACGGTCTTAAAACCGTTACAACATTCTCAACAATATGGTCGATGATTAATCGTCGTCGTAACTCTTACAAAAAAAAAGAAAAAAAAAAAACATTCTAAATGCTCCCTTCTTCGGAACTTCTCTGAAATTTCGTACATAGCTAAGAAACGAGATAATTATATTCCCGGATAGCTATGAATTTTATTATTATTAATACCTATCTATATATGTATCAGTCAAAAAAAAAAATATATATATATACAGAACAAACGTGTAACGCAAACGAAATGACGTATTAGGAGGTTACAGTTTAAGCCAATTGATTACACTTTAATTCGCTTAAAGAACTTTCTCTCTAAATGATAATAGAATCTCTTTGCTTATCCCTTCCTCTCTTATTCTTCTTTTTACCTAATTCACGGAACAAATTGGAATCCGTCATAGTCAATGTTAGAATCTAATATACGTAGTCTCTCGTTCTTTCGAAAGCGATAATGTTACATTTAGATAACGCTCTCGTTCAATCTCGAAATAATTCTTTTCACGATTTATCGCAATTGACTTCCTGTATAATAAATTTCTTTCGTCAGTCGTTTTCATTTTAAGTTTCCCCTTATGTTTTCACGTATCAATCGTATTTACCTCGAGTCGCTTCTTTATACGATATTCTTACTTTATACGATACGAAGGACAAGTTCATTAATACCCGTTACTTTTCTTTTCGTTCCTTCTTTTTCTATACTATACGCTCTTCTTCTTATTTCTAAAAAAGAAAAAAAAAAAAATATATATATATATATATATTCGAAGAGCAAGATTCCAGAGAAGCACAACGATTTCCTTGTTTTCTAACTACCGCGTTCGACCGTGCCAAGAGAGTGATACCTCATCTGGTGATCGTTACAAATCACGCGTCCTTACTTAGGTAAACTCAGTCGGAGAATGTTACATTCGCCATTTTCGGCCAGATACGGAGATTACGATCGTGAAGGTACGCGGATATCGAACGTAAATCGTAAGAAATGGACGTAGAATCGCAAGGACTGATGGATTTTCCGGAAAATGATTCAGGAACCACGGAATATATTACATTTATTCTCTTTTTGTCTATCCAATTTCAATAATATGGATATCGCGTGATCGTATAAATTCAATTGATCAGACGTTTTATAAATACTATGAGAAACGTATAAAATATACTAAGTTATTCTTGTTTTTTATTAAAATGTTCGAAAAAATTGTTATTATTATCCTTGTCGGGAATTTTACGTCGATGTTGAGCATTTTTACTTGGTTTTTTCTTTCTTTTTTGTTGTTGTTGTTGTTATCGTCGTCGTTTACATCCTTCGTAAATATATCCTTACGAGATTTCTACGACATCAAATGTGTTTCCATGGCATATATCTTTATGCTAAACGGAGAAAGAGAAGTTGCAAACGATCTCGAAAAGATAAAGAAAAATTATTTGAAAGATCGATAAATGCCGGCTAGATCGATCGATCGATCGATCGATCGAAAAGGTGATCGACGTTCGAACAAAATAGCAGTTACAAATAGCGCGTCCTTATTTAAGAGTTGACCGAACCGACTAGAGAACGTTTCTTGCCTGGTAGGTTCCGAAAGTTGACCGTCTCTGATCCTGAATCCAGAAGCCGTGGAAGGAGACACGTCACGTGTTTAAATGAGAGAAAGACAGAAACGTGACAAGGAACGTGTTGTTGCTTCATCGAATCGGATCGACTTGCTTAAAAAGGTGGAAGATATGAGGAACTGGCTTATACCGAAGTGGTACAAACTGACCACCGATGTACGCCATTTTGTCGTAGCCTTTGGTTTTGCCTTTTCCCATTTTTCTTCTTCTTCTTCCTCCTCTCTAAGATAAGGTCTCTAAGTAAGGTTGAAATAAAATAAAAAAGAAAAAAAAGAAAAAAATAAATAAAAAGAAAAGAGAACGATGTTATAAATCTTGTTCTACGAATTTGCAATCTCGTGGTACGTGCAAAATGTAATCACGAAATCGAATTTAGATGGCACCCACTATTAATTGACACGTGGTAAACTTGTTAACTACTGACATTTCGTGAGTACACTTTCGAGAAAGAAATCGATTGGTAATTATGAAGGTGGTACTCATTGCATTTCGAAAGTTCTCTTTCGCAGATAAGGCAGTTAAAGCCAGTTGAAAAAAGAAAAAAAGAAAAACTAGGCGATCCTGGTGGTATAGTAACAAAATCGTTGCTACGACGGCAATTTATTTTCGTAAGTGGTCTCTTAAGGAGACTTCCGGAATCTCCTTTACACTTTTTCATTAAGGCCAGAGTTATTAGACGTTTCTAAATGAACCTTTTCAAACTCTTTCTTCATTCTTTTATACACTTAAGTATCTCTTGGAGAATCTTTGACAAGCGCTATTTTATTGCGAATTATCTTTAACTATGAAACGAGTTCCTCGTTGATTCGACGATCGTACGAATAAAACGTAAATTATTAAATTCTATCGAATATCGAATAGAGCATCAATTGAACATATGTTTTTATTTATTTTTTTTTATTTTTCTCCCCCCCCCCCCCCCCCCCCGCCCCCCCCCCACCTCCCCAACCCCATCTTCCGTCATCCTTCTCACAATTCTACGAATATTTATTTATAGTATCCGTGTAATGTGATATTATCATTTCTATGTTTACTCTATGTTTACTTTATCGACGACATTTTCCTTTACAGACGACGAATTTAAATGATTTCCATACATCTACTATAATATCGTTCTTACTCTATGTTTCGTTGATATATCTAAGAAAAGAGAAATATCGATCCTTGCGGAAGTTTCAATTTGAGTTATTTACGTTCTTCTGTATTAAATAAGTCTATAAATCGATGTGCGTATGTTGCCAGATAAATAATTGACTTCTCAATGTAACGTCGATCCATTGAACGAAGAAAAGAAAAGAAAGGGAAAAAAGAATGGAAAAAGAATTAAGTACTTCCTTCTATCAATGAAATATATAATATACGATATACAGACAAACACATTCGACGAAATAATTTACATATAGAATTTTCGAACGTCCAATAGTTTTAAACGATCGTGAAGCGTTCAATGACTCATCTAAACATTTAAATAAACATAAAGTATACCTTCCTGATATACGATATAATTATCTATATGTTATGTAAATTTATGAAATTGATAAATAATAATGAGTGAACATAAGTAAATGAATAAATTAAGAGGTATCACGCAACACACACACACACAGTCTTATTATATATCACAATTAATTTCAATCGTACTTCCGTTCACGTTTTGCCTCTAGAACGAAAATCTCAATCGTGTTTAAATTCCCGCATGTATAGATGGATAGAAGCTTACGCGTGCATGAACGAGAACAGGTTGCACGTTTCGATCGAACGACTAAAAGCAACACGTGGAAAACGGCATAGCTTTACGTTCAGCAACGTAATCGGCCTAAATTAATCGAAAGGAAATTCTGGAGCACATCGCGTGCGACTCGCATCGTTGCCACTGATAATCTAACGAAACTTGTGCAATGATTTACTTGCCTCTGTGAGTATTAAAAAGGATGTGTTTCGTGGTGCAATAATTATCGGATATACATACATAGTTTATCTCGAAACTGTGAGAAATATATCCTATAAAAATAATAATAATAATAATAATAATAATAATAATAATAATGATGATGATGATGATGATGATGATGATGATGATGATGATGATGATAACAATAGTAATAATAATAATGATAATAATAGTAGCAAGAAAAATAAACTTCATTAAAATGTATAGACGGGAAGGAATAAGAAATTTACATCACGATTCGAAGGATCTCTTAACCTAGATCTATCCGATCATATTCCTTGTTAAGGGTAAGTCTCAAGAGCGAAAGGATCGTTGCGCCATGATCAACAACATCAGCTTCCTGCGGTGGAAGTTCCAGCGCGCGTTAACTGCCAACGGGATCGGTAATCGTATCTTACTCGATATGGAGAACACGCTCGTCGGTATGCAATTTAGGAAGGATATGTACGAGGTATCTATATATCGGCTTACTTTCAAAAGAGAATTGCCTTCAGTTTTAGTAGGCTTCAAAGAGACAGCCAAGCTAGAGAACGTGATCTACGAAGCTTCCTATCTTTACTGAAAACTACCAAGTAGCCTCTCTCTCTCTCTCTCTCTCTCTCTCTCTCTGATATGCATTATGGAAGTAGTAATGGAGACTTTAAACAGATGTTACAGATCCGATAAAACGGGAAACATTTTAGTCATAGCGAGTTCTAAGGTGACCAATTAGAGGTGAGCAAATTGCCACTTTAGATCGGAACCACGACCTTTCGTGATTTCAATGGAATTAAAGGTATAACTCTTGACCTCACCGTTCGTTGCCGCCTTCTAAGAAACTTCTAAGATCCTCTAATATCTCCTCCTTAAATACAGCTTTAATTCTTATTTTAAGAACAAAAAAAAAAAAAAAAAAAAAAGAAAAGAAAAGAAAAAAAATAAATAAATAAAAGGGAGAAATAATTATTAGAGCTCGATAGAATAATTATAGGAATAGCAAAAGAGAGGTCGTAGGGTCAGCGAGTCTTATATCTCTTCGTAGCGTCTACTAACGTTGTCTGTTATGTTTCTAGACGCGATCGCTCTGTTATTATTGTACGAACCAAAATGGCCCGACACGCCCGTTTTACTATTACTACAACGTGACGCGCACAAATAAACAAAAGTCTTTCCAAATCGTTCCAACTATTGTTATAATGACATTGCAAATCTTTCTTTCTTTTTTTTTTTTTTTTTTTTTTTATATATACACTTACGTATTATAATTCTTACATGTAAAGAAAAAGATATACACGTTTATAATTTCTTTTTTCTTTTTCTTTTTCTTTTTCTTTCTCTTTTTTTTTTTCTTTTCTTTATAGAAACTGACCTCCATAGATATATCGAATATTCTAAGAAGAACAGAATAACAACAAGTACTACGTATGGATGGCAACGAGCGGCACGAATTGCATATACGAGAGCGTTGCAATAGGAAAAGGCGCTCTTCTGCGCCGACACGAAAGGCGCTTATCGGAACGGAGCACACGAAGGAAACATAGACGGAGATGACGATGACGACGGCGACGATGACGACGTCGACGACGACGACGATGACGGCGACGGCAGGCGTCGTGTCGCAAGAGCAACCATGCCTTGCACTTTGCTCGCGCGCTTTCATTTTAAAAATAATACTTTGCCGTATACGTTCGACGATCAACGATCGACGATTTTTTTTTTTTTTTTCTTTTTTTTTTTTCTATATATACAAGGATTACTATTCACGGAGACTAATAATCGGGTAACGATCTAAGGTATATTGGAAAAGACGAACTGTAATATCTATAAAAAAAAAAAAAAAAAAAAAATAATAATAAAAAAAGAAATAAGAAATAGAAAAAAATGAAAGAAAGAAAAAAGATAAAAAAAAAACAAAACAAAAAAAAAAAGATCTATGAGGATGGCAGAAAACAGAGTTAAGTTCGATTTGAATTACGATCGGTTCTTACTAACAACATGTAAATTCTTTTAAAAGGAAGGTATTGCTTAAATTAGATAAATGTACGGTAGAACGACACGGCAAGCTTCCTTTAATGAGCCTTCAAAGGTTAGACGGAGCACACAACGAACTTCTTTCCCTTGGGCAACAATAACACCACGAATCGTGCGGTTTCGAAACATTCGTTGTAATAACGGAAAAGCCCCCTCGGAGCATTTATTTCTTCTATTAAACAATTAACATCAAGATCGAAAATGTCTTTAGTTCATACGTATGACAACGTATGTAATTACTTATCTTTAAATTATTTAGTCGATTATAAATTTCATTTATTCGATGATTTCGATGCAAGAACGATGACGGTCTCGTCAAAATGATTATGACTAAAATGAAAATATGAAAAGTCACGTCATATATATATATATATATATACGTATATCTCCGCGTATAAATCAATTGTACGAACTTTAAATCCCTATAAAGTCTAATCACTAAATAATTTGATATTACTTGCTATATCATAAAACATGGTTGACGTTCTTACTTACATACATACATGGATACATTTGATAAGTATTTATGTACGATATATATATATATATATTTACATATATACATATGTACCGGTACAAGCTATTAAAACCGTATTCACGACGATCGAAATGACTCACGAAAGCTCGATCGCGTTCATTTCGATCCCTCGAGGCAGCCTTTGTCTCGCACCTGTTGCTCCTTGCTATACTGTTACGGCGGGTCATGGTTGCCGTTTAGAAGGTATAATAATTCAGTCTGCGTACACCTAACGGATG
Source organism: Vespa velutina (assembly GCF_912470025.1). Taxonomy (NCBI): domain Eukaryota; kingdom Metazoa; phylum Arthropoda; class Insecta; order Hymenoptera; family Vespidae; genus Vespa; species Vespa velutina. The sequence goes on from NC_062193.1 coordinate 6,712,857, forward strand.
GACGAAGATCCAATAACGCAATCCTTGCCCATAGCGACGTGCGTACGATGCGAGTTTTACCACGATGGTTACAACCGGAATCGTTATTAGTAGAAAGCGTTCGAGAATAACAGGATTATAGTTTATGGGATCGCATATTAATCGTAGGAAACAGTTTAATCTCATTTGATATGATTTTGTTCGGGTATCATTAGATTTTAATTATACGATTCAAACTATCATTTAATATACATTATTAATGATATAAGAAATATTATAACGTTATGTGATCTTCTAATGCAGATACATTTCATCGAATGATTTTCTAATATGCGCGATCGATCTCAACGTGTTTTTCTTCAATGAAGATTAAAAAATAATGAAAAATAAATAAATAAATAAATAAATAAATAAATAAATAAATAAATAAAAAGCATGAATGAGTAATTGTCATCATCGGTAATAACTTCAAAAGCTAACACATTTTTTTTTAAACAGTAAGCTCTGATAATCGGTTATCTAGATAGATAGATCTATTATATAGATTAATTAATATCAATGAATCGATAAAATTCGATTATTACTCGATCATGAATAAGCGATATAGTCTGTGTCTTGTGAAATTCAAGTAACGAGACAACTAACAATCAAACGCTAACAATCAAACTGTTTCAATTAATTCACAGATTTGATATGTGTATGTATGTATGTATGTATTTATTCTATGTACTTATATATCTATAGTACTATTTGTATCCTTTAAAAGACTTTCCATTTAATCGATTTAGTTAACGATAGTACTTAACGATAGTTATAAATAATTTTTTATCTGATCGTACGATGTTCACCGACTGTATTTGGATTTTATAAAAATTAAATAAAAATTATGAGGATTAAAATGGGTAAAAAAAAAAAAAAAAAAAAAAAAAAAAAAAAGAAAAAAAAGAAAATATTAAATCACGATAATTAATTCATTGAGACGTTGCATCTATCTAATGTATTTACTTTTACGATATCATATAAATTATGAATCTAAACGAGGTTCATTAAAGCGTTCAAGATTCATTCAAAGAGATTTATTCATCGATATCTTTTGATAATTCGAATTAATTTTCATAGCTTTGATGATTGATCTTGCATGAAAGGAAAAAAAAAAAATGTATTTTAATAAGTTCACAGATACGTACATCATTAATGTTAAATTTGTCATTTTTCGTTGTCTAATCAATGACGACTCATCGAGAGATCAATTACCCGAATCGTGCTATCGTGCAAAACCCGAAAGAGCTTTCTCGCTCGTCATAGAAACACTTTCTAATGACGAAAGAGTGCATCGTCGTTAACCATGTAACAGTCCCATCGATTTGTCCCGATACGATCGACGTACGTATTATCTATATATGTAATAACGTTTCGAATCTCGCGTGAAAACTTACCGACAGTTTTACTCTTCGATCGTAAAATCTTACGTTATGGATATGTAACTTTGTTTTATGAAGAAAGAAAGAAAAAGAGAAACAGACAAAGAGAGAGAGAGAGAGAGAGAGAGAGAAAGAGAGAAAGATCCTTTTACAATGATAACAGTAATAAGTATACTTTGTCTTATATAATGTAATAGTTTAAAAAAAAAAAAAAAAAAAAAAAAAAAATGGAAATAGAGAAACGGATTGGTAATGACAGATTGGAAAGTGCGAAGGTGAGATTTTCTTATAGATGGTACCTCGTAATCCGATCTTATTAAGGATAATTAAAGTAATTTCAATCCATCCGAGAGAACGTATTTATAACCTAACACCCTTTATCCTTCAAGATTTAATACGATTTACGAACTTTCAATGAACAAAATAAAATCGGTTAAAAAGACCACCTAAGTTGTTCGATTGTTAAACTTTAATTCGTATTATTAAAAGTTTCTAACGATCGGAGCACGATATCTTTTTAATGCCGAACGAATGAAACGTGAAATGATGATAAAGAGAAATTTTCGCAATACGTCCTACGATAAAGCATACTTTTTTTTTTTTTTTTTTATACATACAATATATATATATATATATATATACGAACGATTCTATATTATCGTAAAACTAATAATATCGAGTATCAATAGAATCGACTGTAATTGTTAGAAGATAATTATCGAATAATAATTATAATACAGTTCGAAACAGTACGATTCTTTATTATTGCAAAGCGAAATAAATGTTATCTCACTTAAATAAATATTTTCTATCGTTTGGCAATGCACCTATGATTTCTACATGTTCGTCGGCCTTAGCATTCACTTATATTATACACACATACACATACATATATATATATATATATATATATATATACATCATTATATACCGTGTATAACGTATCTAAGTCTAATTACTAATTGGTTTCAAGTGTATACATTAATCTTTGTTTTATTTAACCTCAGTGTCGATTCATTTGTCATCCTATCTACGGTTCTGGTCGTGCCGACACATCGTTGTATTTTAACGTTGTCTAAATCTAAAGTCTATTTCGAGATACGCTTCGTTGACTTTTTCTTTTTCTTTATTTTTATTTTTATCTTTTTTTCTCTCTCTCTCTCCCTCTCTCTCTCTCAATCCTTTATTGTTAATAACGTCTAAAAGAGAAAGAGAAAGTAATGATTGTAAAGTTATAAACGAACGATCTATACGATCTTCCCCCACCTCCCCCCTCCTCCCTCTCACCTTGTGTTCCACCTAGATACTCTTTTCCTGGACCACTAATCGCGCTGTCTTCAAACGCTCGCCTCACGGTTGTGAAATTTCATGAACAAGTAAATAAGAAAACAAGTAAGTAAGTTAATAAGTAAGTAAGTAAGTAAGTATGTCTCCTCTCTTCTATTCTATCGGCAACGAAACGAGAGAAGATCAGCTTCTTTCAAGCCATACATACGTGTACACGAAACTTAAAATATCCATGACATGGTTTCCCGATCGTTTCCTCATATGACGACACTTAGCGTTTGCTCTCGTTTCCAAACTATCCGTCGTCTCCGTCGTCTCCGTCGTCTCCGTCGTCATCGTCGTCATCGTCGTCTTATAAATATACGATCAACGAAAGGGACAGATAGAAGACTCGTTTCTTCGTATATATTAACTTTCCAAAAGCGACATAAACGATTCTAAAAATAAAATATGTATATATATATATATATATAAAATATAAATTACTCTCTTCCTTTCCCCTTCTTCCTCTCCACCACTCCCCCGCTTTCTCTCTTTATCTATCTCTCTCTCTCTCTCTCTCTCTCTCTCTCTCTCTCTCTCTCTCTCTCTCTCTCTCTCTCTCTCTCTCTCTTTCTCTCTCTTTCTCTTTCTTTCTCTCTATCTCTTACGAGAAGAATGAAAAATCAAAAGCACCTGAGTCGATTCCAATAACATCATTATTCATTATTTATATATAATTAAATGACGAATCAATTTCATATTTACATTTTATATATATATATATATATTCTCACAAATTTTATGTATAATATTTAAAACGAGGTTATAGTCGTTCGTCGGATAAACCGTCATTACGTCTGTCTTCGTTGATAAGTAGTAGGAGAAAGTGAAATCCCGAAGGCAAAGAGGAGGATCGTGAGAGAGACTTTCGAGAATTTCTTTTTCTTTTTTTCTTCTTCTTTTTTTTTTTTATTTTTTTTTTTCCCCCTTTTCTTATTTCGCACACTCCTCCTCGATTGAAAATGAAATAAACCGGAGCAATAATGTTCTACTTCTAATCCCGTAATCGTTGAACCAAGCTGGAATAATCGCTACGGTCTCGCATGGATTCATCTTACTTTTGCATCTTGCAATTCTATTGTGCGTAACGCGATAATTCAGAGAAAGAGAAAGAGAAAGAGAGAGAGAGAGAGAGAGAGAGAGAGAAAGAGAGAGAGAGAAAGTCTCTTTTCATTCTTCCTGAAAGCTTTAATTACTCTAAATCACGAAGTAAGGAAGTTACAAAGCAATTTAATGGATCACAAATGAAATTTTCATTTCAACGTAAGAAACAAAATAATTTTATAATAGTTAAATATAATTTCATGGACTTAACGATCTCAACGGCACGTGGGTGAGGGATGAAGGGGGGCAAACTCTTAGATGGATGCGCGTCTTGTCCCTGTAATTTCTTTCCTATATATCCATATATAGACATATACATATATGTACATAGTTACAAAAGATACAGTATGCAAGTCGAAAAAGAGAAAGTATGTAATCCTCGAAGAGAGCACGTATTCTTGATTTTTTTTTTTTTCTTTTTTTTTTTTCTTTCTTTTTCAAGAAAAAGATAATGGGAATCATGAAATTGTCGTTCCTATGTGTCACCTATAGATTAATTTCTTGGAATATTGCAGATAAATTTCATCTGCAAAAAATTATTATCCATCATTCCTTCCTCTTCCTATAAATTGGAAAAAGAAAAATAAATAAATAAATAAATAAATGAAAAGAAAATAAATTAATGAAAAAATAAATTTTCTTCTTTCTATTATAACGTCGAAAAAAAAATAAAAAAAAAAAAAAAAATATATATATATATATATATATATATATATAAAAATTAAAAAAGTGGAAGAAACGAAAGAAAGTTATTATTCGTTTTTTCTTATTTCATATACGAGCTATCTGATATGAAATTTATCTCGAAATAAACTGTACATTACACATAACTCTCTAGATGGTAATTATACCGGTGTCAGTCAGCCTATCGACAAGGAGCTGCGAGAGATCGAGATTGAGAGATCAAACGAAACACGGTAGCTCTATTCGTTCCAGCTGAAAAGAGAAGAAAAATAAGATTCTGAAAGAAAGAAAATTAGAATGAGAAGAAAGGAGAGGAAGAGGAGAGAAACATCGAAGTAAGGAGGTCGTCTACACGTTCGATCTCGATCGTTGGGCTCGTTCGAAAAATATACTTTCTCCGAAAACAACGATCGATTCCACTCCCATAGCGAAACTCGATGACAGCTTATTCGTGATTAGCCAATCACCGAGGCGACACGAAACCAAAGAGATTTAGCAACTGAGATTCATGACACGATTCGTCTGCACGATCGAAGGAAACGCGCGAGAATTTAGACGAGGACAACGATGATGCAGAACGATGATGATCATCTTGGATCCGCTTAGATGACATGTACATACAAAGTACATGTACATACGCATATATAATGTATGCTGTGTGTGTGTGTGTGCGTGTGTGTGTGTGTATTAAACAGAGAAAGGAAAACCGAAGATAACCATACTTAATAGCGTGTTTCGTCGCTACAAGAGCCGTAATTAATTCTCAGTTGATCATTGTTGAAGCAGCGATGATCTCGCTCAAGAAGCTATAGAAATGTGCTTCGGCAAACTGATCGATTTGCAATGGTGATAGATCGACGATAGATCTAGAAGCGTTTCTTCTATCACGATTACTTATACATGTAACGAATTTAGAATAGCAGTTCCAGAATATCACTTTCCTTCGTTACTTCGAAACATTATCGTCGATGAATTACCCACATCGTGAGCCGAGGCGTGGGTAGTGTTACGAATGCTCGCTGAAATATGACTGACAGAAAGTGTTGCCACGAAAGGAGCTCGCCGACTATACGAAACGGAAAGAGGACGATTAGAGACGTCATCTTTATTCGCAACACGTCCGATCGTTCGTTCACTTTGGATTTATCTAATTTGTTACTTATCACGGCGACACATTGTCTCTATTTCACGGTAGACGGTGATGGACGTTGTCTGTTTGTTTACTGACAGTTCTTAATTCGATCGACTCGAAGGCAAAAAAGAAAAGAAAAAAAAAGAAAAAAAGAAAAAAAAAAAAACGACGTTTTCACGAAAGAAACATGGCAAACAAAAGGAACGGACAAGTAAGTTACACGTCTTATATATTTCGTTAAACGAAGAAAAGAAGCCACGTTAGAAAGCGTTACACGGCTATGGTTTCGCGATCGTTCGGAAATCGTAAACCATGGTTCGATTTAATTAAGAATTTTACAAAAAAAAAAAAATAAAAAATAGAAGAAACAAAAAGTAACAAGAAAAAAATTTCGAACCGCGATCGATGTCTCAATCATGAATCGTGAACAACGAAGCATGAAAAAGATATTGTAATCGTTACTTTTGAAACATTTTCGTGCGACGTTTCAACCAACGATTTATCCGTACCGGTGATAATAATTTTATACAACATTTTTTTTTTAAGTCGTAAGAATCTTGAATGCTCCTATTAAAAAAGAAAAAAAAAAAAGAAAGAAAAAAAGAAAGAAATAAAAAAGATAATAAAAAGGATTCTCTTTTTTCTTTTTCTTTTTTCTTTCTTTTTTGCTTTTTGTTAATTGAGAAATGTAAAAAGATTTCCAAAAAGAAATATATATATATATATATATATATATGTATACGCGATATGGAAAAATTGTCTAAAGGAAGATTAAGAGGAGAAAAAAAAAGAAAAAAAGAGAAAAAAAAAAAAAAGAAAAACAAATAAATAAAAAGAAAAACGATAAAAAATCAGATATATTTTCAATAATAAAATGTGACTCGCTGTTGAGCCTCGCGACATTTCTATCTTGAAGAAAGTAAAAGCACCGTTGTTGAGAGAGATTAAGAGAGCAGATAGCGTGGCATCGTAAAAAGATTTTTATGTTAGTCTTTACGCTCTGGCTTTCCAACGGGAGCGCGTGAAAAATAATTTTCTCGAGCGTACGAGAGAGAGAGACAGAGAGAGAGAGAGAGAGAGAGAGAGAGAGAGAGAGAGAGAGAGAGAGAGAGAGGGAGAGAGGGAGAGCGCAAAAGACCCCTTCGGACAACACCTTCGATTTGTTCAAAACGATACGTAAGAAAAATTTTTATTACTTACGGCCGAAATATTCGCCCTGTTCTACCTAGAACGAAGGTTTCACGCGACGACGCTCGTAACTAAGTACTAGCCTTAGCTATACTTATAATTACCATCGCCATTGTTGTCCATCGACGATAATTTCGTAGTATGGCGTTACCGCAACGTTACGACAGTCTAACGCGCGGATAGACCAAAAGCAGGGCTTGCACTATGTATTACAGTCTATCATTAGACACCGAGTTAGTTCTTTAGCAAAGTACGATGTAATCGGCCTTCTTATACCACACGTTGGTTGCCATATAATTGGACAGAAGGAATATTTAAAGTCTAATTGCGCATTGGGGATTTCGATTTCGAATATCTCGTATTAGATATATAGCTAGAAAGATAGATAGATAGATAGATAGATAGATAGATAGATAGATAGATAGATAGATGAATATATAGGTGATATAAATGAAATATTCCTTTGGGTTCTCTCACGATCTCAATCGTTCTCCACCCTGTCAACCATTTCTCTCTTTCTGTACGTAGTATAAAAATCGATTGTCCTTAATAAATCTTACGAGTTTGCATTAATTGAACCTGTGAATGTGAATTTTTTTTCACTCGACTTTTCGTTTCCTAAAGTTTTCCACTGTGTGTTGTTCTACACGCACGAATTCAGAAAGCGAATAATAAAATTATAGTTGTGCAGTTAGCTTGAACGGAGTTTTATATCAAAGTGAAACTTCGTCGGAACTTTTCTCTCTCTCTCTCTCTCTCTCTCTCTCTCTCTAACTGTTTCAATGTCTATCTGTCTGTCTTTCTTTATATATATATATATATATGGTAATTGATGTAATTATCTTTGAAGCATTGGTACATATCTACATAAATACTAACCAATCCTAAGAAATATCAACGACAAAGCTCTCTCTCCTTGCACGTGCATAAAGAAACGTTATATCTTTTTGATTTTAAATTGATATTAATTAATGTCCAATAGTGTCTCATACATTCTATCGCGTCCATCATGACGATTTATGAGTCACCTACTTTTCATTACTATTAATAATACCATGATTCTATTCGAAAGGTACATACATACATATTTACTTTTCAAAGTAGGAGGAATGAACTCAAGCAAGGTAAATAAACTTTACTTACGTGTATTTACGTGTATCCTGAATTACTAATTTTTCTTTAATCGTCTAGGATATTTCACGAAGGATAATGACCCCTTGAATTACTACTGAGATTGCACCAAATGAGATTTTCCTATTTCTTTCGGTTCTCCGGAGCAATCTCGAAATCTTAAAAAAAATTTCATTCAATTTCCTTTACCAATCTTTCCCCCGATTGACTTTATATTCTAATCACTTTTAATGACCACTTTCGAAAACTCGAAAAAGACGCAAACGAAGAACGAGAAGATCGATTTTATCATCGTCATTCTCTAACATCTGCTTTCCGTGATCGCTACGATGAGATTGGAGATACTCTAAAGGATAAGAAAAAGAAGAAGAAGAAGAAGAAGAAGAAGAAGAAGAAGAAGAAGAAGATGATGATGAAAAAAGAAACGGATGAAAAAGATGATGAAGAGAAGAACGATTGAAATATCTAATAGATATTTCTTGGTTTCCATCTGTCTTTCATGCTTTTTCTTGGTACGAATAAGCAACGTAAAGTCGTACACGTTCAAAACGTATCCTTTTTTCTTTTTTCTACCTTCTTCTATAACCAATCTTTGAAATTGAAAGAAAAATATCGGGCTTCTTTTCGTCGCAATAACAACTAATAAGACGTTAGTTTCTCACTTGATACCAATATGGCCGTTCTAACAGCAACAAGTGAATTTTACATCCGGGTAGGTATACCAGGAACGTTTCTAGCGAACGTGGTAAACGCACGGTACTAAGAGGTAAACGCAAACTAACGGGAAATAAACTAATAATTGCAAGCGAAACTTCTATCTCTCTGTTTCATTCTCTCTCTCTCTCTCTCTCTCTCTCTCTCTCTCTCTCTCTCTGTCTCTAATATTTTAACCGGATGTAAGAGATTCTTCCTATTAACCATAATAAATTTATTTCCTAAGAATAAAAATAATCGTAATATTAGTTATGGAAAGTCTTCTACGAATCAACTGTTACGCGATACGTACGGATTTCTCGCTATGAAAGAACTAAATAGATAGGTAAGTACGTAAACATATATATATATATATATATATATATATATATATAAATATACGTATAACACGTACGAAGATTTCACCGAAGAGTCAGATCGTACCGTACAGATATAAAAAATTTTTTTTCTTTTTATTTTTCCTCTTTTTATTTTCGTTTCTTTCTCTTCTCGTCGAGTAAGGTCACAAACGCTTTTACGTTATCCGATCGAGAAAGCGACTAATGAATCTGACATGATACTATGAAAGCGTAATTTATATTTATATTGACGAATTTTTTTCGTACGAAGGTCGAAAAGAAAGGAGAGATGAAGAATAAGTGAGAGATATACAGAGAGAGAGAGAGAGAGAGAGAGAGAGAAAGAGAAAGAGGAAATAAAAGGGAAGATGATTGGCTCTGAGAATTTTACGAGCGAATTATAACGTCGCATTTCTGCTTCTGCGCGATCTCGTATATTCGCTCGAGACGATACACAACGTACCCGGAAATCGAACGCTTCGTATCTATTTCTTGTATCTACGGTGAAACCACATAAATACATATACGTTGTTGCCGTCAGATTGTAGTTATTCTTCTTTAACGCGTAATAGATCGGAGTTAACATAAGAGAGAAATAACACAAGTGTATCCTTTTGGAACTTTTATCAGAAACTTTATTCGACTCGATCTCGAATGAGAGAACTCGTTGAAATTAATTTCATTGGATTTCATTGAAAAAAGAAAAAAGAAAAAAGAAAAAAGAAAAAAAAAAAAGCATTACGTAAGTATTTCTTCGTAACTACGACAATTGCGGACGAGCAAAATGAAATAATAATGAAATAACATAAGTACGATATATTTTATGGACTGCCAATCGTCTTATGGGTCTATAAAAATGGACGGAGTCTTTCTTTCTTTCTTTTTGTCGTTGAGAAATTTGACGAATGAATAACATTTTTATTACGTACCAAAGACGGCGATACACCAAGAAACGATTTATATGTTTGTCCAATCGAAAAATACAGATTATATACGTTGTGGCAGTTAAATGAAAATAAAAGAATGGTTGTTAAGATTTATCACCGAATTGCGTTAACAGGAATGAATCGCTCGATGTGATCTTTCTAGGCGGCAATTAAAAGCGAGTTTATCCGAGCGTGTTACTAAGATCGGCGTGAAAAATTTATTTTTATACAGTTAATCCGTCTATCTTGATTTCTAAGGAAAATTTTTTTTTTCTTTCTTTTCTTTTTTTTTTTTTTTTTTTTTTTTTTTTTTTTTAAGTATAAACTTTGATGTAACTACCACTTTTATTGAAAGTATTAATTGATGGCATATATATATATATTTTTTTTTCTTTTTTTTAATCAGTTAAAACAAATATAAATTTCTCATATTTCTCGAGCGTCCAATCCTTATTCGATTACGGCCACTAATAATATCTTGCAATTTTACGTTTAACTCTACATACCTAGACGTCCAATGCGAAGATCATTAATCTAACATGTCTTATGCAAACAGTAGGAACAGTACTATGGTCCAGCAGCGATATCCCTTCTCGGATTGAACGTAGATATATGTATGTTATGTGCACTCGCATTCCCGAACTATGACACGTTGTGAGCGACGTTAGGCTACGTTCTTATACGTAAATCCATTTTGATGTAAACGCCACGGTCTCTTGTTTCAGTTCGAAGGGTCTTATTAAGCTCTCCTCGTCTCTCTCTCTCTCTCTCTCTCTCTCTCTCTCTCCCTCCCTCTCTCTTTTTCTTTTTACGTGTACGTGACCGCTCTAACGGAATTACACGTTAATTGATATTACGTATGGAAAGAGATCGTTCGAAATTAAAGATAAATTCTTTACTCATAGAGAAAATTATGATATCATTTTTTTCTCCCTCGGATTACATTAATGCGTAAACTTTCAAGGCCTCGTAAGATCAAAGTGAAAGAATGAAGAAAAAAAAAAGGGGAGAGGGGGGAAAAAGAGAAGAAAAAAAAGTTAATACTGTGGTATCATTTTCGTACTGACCAATCATTATTTCTCTATCCTTCATGATCACGTGGCATACCACCAATCGATGGCACGTAAATAACATAAAATGATAATTCCTAAATTCCTTATATATTCAGTCGTATGTGGAAAAGTTGAGAGATCGTCTCTTCGAGAAAAATATGATTGAAAATGAATTTTATTGAATTTCACATAATCAATAGAGGAATTATGTTGGGACGAAATTAAATTAATATTGGATTAAATCGTCGGTGTCGATGTAGTTCTCGATCGTTGAATATGTTCCGTCGCGAACCCTTCACCGGGAACGTGGAGAAAAGCGCACGCGTTTACGCACACGCACCTCCGACGTGTCGCACGTGATCGATCGATCACGTGCCTCCGATCTGGGACGTTTGCTACCAATTGGAAAAAGGATTGGTGCCGGGTCTACCGTTCGTTCCTTCGTACCTTAGCTCGACCGGTGGGCGTTCTTTCCTCTTGTCGAGTACGAACGAACGTATCTATCCATCTGTAAGCGTTGGACGTGCCGACGATTGCTGAAACTTCGTTCCGATACCGAAATGGTCCCTGACTCCCGAGTTTAGAACGCGAACGAAAAGAGAGAGAGAGAGAGAGAGAAAAAAAAAGAAGAAAAAAAGAAGGGAAAAAAAATGGGGAAAAAAAAACTTGTCCTGCGAAGCACGAAGTCGCATTCGTTGAGAAATAAAACGCGGTTTACTCTTAAGAGATATGACGTTACATGGACGTAACTTTTTTTTTTCTCTCGGACATTGTGTTTTCTTCTTTCTCTCTCTCTCTCTCTCTCTCTCTCTCTCTCTCTCTCTCTCTCTCTCTCTCTCTCTCTCTCTCTCTCTCTCTGCGTCGCTCTCTTTCGTTCTTTTCGGTTTTTTTTTTCTTTTTTTTTTTTTTTCTTTTTTTTTTATGGTTTTTATTTCTTTTTTCTCTCGAATAAAATACGACGCATTTGTTCGAACATAAGTAAGTACAAAAATGTACACATAGCGTGCGTTATGTACGTTCGGCTTTCTTTATGGTTCGTATATATATATATATATATATATATATATATATATATATATATATAAAGAATTCAAAGATAGATATCCACGATCAGATTCGATGGGATCGATATCGAGCATTATTTGGTTCTTGAAAACCACCATGATGAATCATTCCACCGAACGATAACGTGGCTTGCAAGAGAAAAGAGAGAGAGAGAGAGAGAGAGAGAGAGAAGCCCTGGTGAAATTCGATCGCTGACCAAACCGCGATCCATTGAAGAATTTGTGAAACGCGATCAAGGCTGTTCTTATCCGACGACGAAATTCAAAAGATGGAGAACTCGATGAAAGTGAGTTAAGATTTTACGAGATAAATCGTTTGCGTTCGGTAACTCCTATCGGTGGCACAACAATTTATTTCTAAGTACGTAGTTTTACGATAGCCTTCGATTACAAACTCGCGAAACCTAACTACTACGCACGACTTTTTTTTTATCGATAGAAAAGACTGGTATATATCGATCCCATCGTATTTTGCTCGTTCAGGCGAACCTATCGTTGACTTTTATTCGTTAGAAAAAGTTCGATTGCCACTATTGCAATGTCCCCTCCCCCTCCTCCCGCCCGAAATTACTTTCGAAAGAAATGTTATGGGTTTTGAAAATAGAGTGAAAGAAGAAAAAAAAAAAAAAAAAAAAAAAGAAAGAAAAAAAAAAAGAAGGAAGAAAAAAAAAGGTCAACGCGATCACGGCGGAGAACTCGGTTTATTTTTCTTTTCCCCTTTTTATCCCTATTTACTTTCTCGTTCGTACAAATGCGATTAAATTTCTAACCGAGAATAATGGTAACGCGCCTTTACCATTAGACCAGACTCTCCTCTTTAAGCAAAGAATTTATTCGTAAATTGATTAACGCGTATGAACTTTTAAATCTATATTGAGCTGTAATATAGTCGAGCGCAACGAGTGCGAGAGGTTTGATTTACAAGTGTAATAACGTAAAGGCGACTACTATTTAATAGACCGTCTTGTAAACAGTGTGCCTAACGGCGTCCGTGATTGTTAGTACATTATTGGTGTCACGCGTGAATAAACCTTAAACCATATACAAATCAATCAAAAAGGATCTACAATTGTAAGAAAAATATTCGATGAAATATTATTTAAATAATATGTATGTATCTTGTAACGAATCAATTTGTTATACCTTGATATTAACTCGATATTAATTATCTCAATTATCGTTATTAAAAATAGAAAAATATTTCGTTTAATATATCCTTTTAAATGAACCTTTACAATGTGGCACTATTACATGATCGATTGCAAGACATAAAAGACCAAACGATATATATATATATATGTGTGTGTGTGTGTACAGCGTATATATCGATTAAAGACTTTCGATATCTCGATCAGAGTTCAGATCATTGTCTTATCGAACGTGGGCTTTGATAAAGAACACTAAAATTCTTCCTTGAACAATACTGATTCTTTTTGATCTATCCGATCGGCGAGGATCGTCGAGCGTATCGATCGATAGTCGATCAAGCGAGGAGGGCTAGAGTTAAACCGTGAGTACATAAATCTAGTTAGATAGTTTTTACGATTCCCTCGAGGAGACAGGGAATTGTGAACAATGCAACGTGCATGACATTCCATAGGTTCGACTCAAGGACCCAGTTACTAAAGTACTTCTACGAGTATGGTTTATCTCTTTTAACGTAAATCTCTTCTTGGAAGAAAGAAAGAAGGAAAGAAAGAGAAATAGAGAGAAATAGAGAGAAAGAGGAGAGAGAGAGAGAGAGAGAGAGAGAGAGAGAGAGAGAGATAGAGAAGTTCCTTCTTTCTCCCCAAAATCGGAGAATCTTTCAAATCTTTAAATCGGATGGAAAAAGCGATGAATCGAGTAAGGGGTACAAATGCCGATCATTAAGCAAAACACATCATGATGGTATTATCCTACGAGCCAATTAAAGGTGCTTGGAGAACGAGAATAAGCGTGCTCGACGTTCCTTCTTTTATATACATATATATATATATATATATATATATATATATATATCTTTCTCTCTCTCTCTCTCTCTCTTTCTCACGATCGAAAGAGTAGAAGGATCTCGTAAAAAAAAAGGAAGAAAAAAAAGACCGAATCGTTAACAATGAAGAACAAAAGAAAGGAAGAAAGAAGGAAATATGAAAAAGGAATATGAAAGAGAAAAGGTGGAAGGTGTTTAGATCGCGATGACTTTTACAAACGGTCATCGAACGAAACTCAACTAGTCACGAATAGTTAACTCGAAGAAATATTCGATTCAAGGACTTGGTGAACTCGCGAGGGAACGTTTAAAGTTCACGACGCTCACGGAGAGTAAACTACGGCATTCGATGCAACAGCCCGAAGTGCTGTGCCATATTTTTTTTTTTCTTTTTCTTTTTCTTTTTCTTTTTCTTTTTTCCTTTTCTTCGTGTTAACACATGCCATGGAAGATCACTAACGGTGAAGAGGCATACGATATTTCTCTCTCTCTCTCTCTCTCTCTCTCTCTCTCTCTCTCTCTCTCTCTCTCTCTCTCTCTCTCTCTCTCTCTCTCTTCTCTTTGGTATAGAGCATGGATTTGCGTTCTAACGTTCGTTAACAGTCATCGCGCGACTTTGTTATCTCGGGACTGCTGCCAATTAGCTGCTTAACTGTTGAGAAGGGATTACGCGGGTCACGAATCATGTCACGTGACTTTTAATGATATTTTTCTTCTTCGTCTTCGTCTTCGTCTTCGTCTTCGTCTTCGTCTTCGTCTTTGTCTTTTTGTACGAGTTAACGATCACTGTCTTAAAATCGTCCCCATTTTATTCTTATTAATTAATAGCCAGAAGAATGATGAGTTCACTTGACGACATAATTAAGACGACGTTACGGTCTACTTCGGTAGAACTAACGAGCTAGAAGATTATAATCCATTTCTTTTCTCTCTCTCTTTTTTTTTTTTCCTCCTCTCCTGTCTCTCTCTAGCTCAAATTTTTTTTTCTCTTCTCCTTACGTCGATACTCTCCAAGAAGCTTATCCGCGTTGATCGTTTTGCAAGCCGTTATAAATCCTCGATGATACTTTATTGCGCGACGGGTTCTCTAGACACACTTGAAACCGGAGCCTATATCCTTCGTATAATTACAAGAGAGTACTATGTGTAGCAATGTTTGTTGGACTTGCTCAACTCGTCGCGTAAGTTTCCCGCTGATCTTCGCGCGATTTCTACGTTGCGACTTATTCTTCGATTCTTTTATATTTTCTTTTCTTTTTTTTTTTTTTTTTTTTTTTTTTTTTTTTTTTTTTTTTTTTTTTTTTTTATTTTTTTCGTTTATTTTATTACATCTCCTCCTACGATATTTCGCGCGTTTTGTGATACTTTTATAATAATGACACGTACGAAAAAGGAGAAAAGAAATCAAAAAAACAAGAAAAAAAAAAAAAAAAAAACAACAAAAAAAAAGGAAAGAAAGAAAGAAAAAAAAAAAAAAAAAAAACGCTCGTAGCAACGAGCCAAAGTAATTATACATGTAATCGTTAAGTTGGAAAACACGTATCATGGTTTAAGAAAGTGCCAATTCATAGCGATAATAACGAAGAAAATAATGAAAAGTTTGCGTTCTAACGATCGAAAGATAAAATCGTGAAAGAAATGAGAGAGGGAGGAGACGGGGGGGGTGGGGAAGAATGAACTTTTAGAAAAGCGTACAAATCTGGCACGGTCGAACGCATTCGAAGCACCTTGTGTTCGAATTTACGATCGATCAAGACCACGAGAGCGAATAAAAGCGTGCCCACGGTGGCAAACGCGCGTGGAACGTTCTCCGTGTATGTAATAAATAAGCAAAGGAAGGGTAAAAATACGATGGAGCCGAGAGCGCGACGCCGTTTTAACTGTGTGCTTGCGAAAGAACGATTTTAGTTTTTCCATCTGAGACAACGGACGCTTTTTTTTTTCTTATCGGCTCTTTATTGTAGACCGCGAGAAGAAAAAAAAAATTGTATATATATATATATATAGGGTGTGTCGTAATACACGAGCGTAACTTCAAGGGTGGATTGGACGTAGTAGGGAAAAGGTAAAAAAAATGTAAATATTAAAATGTTTCTTCGAATCTGACGAATCTTTTCCTCTTTTCTACTTTTTTTTTTTTTTCTTTCTTTTTTCTTTTTTCTTCTAAATTACGAACAAACGCTATAAATTTGATGGAATATGCACGTGGAATATCCTTATAATTTTTACCCACGCAAGTTGATGTCTTATATATACATATAATATATATTTATACACGTGCATATATATATATATATATATATATATATATATATATATATATATATGTATATGTATATAAATGTAAGTACGTAAGTAAAATTTACGATCGTTCTGATTCGATATCATACACATGTATCTATTAGCGTGCGCACACACGTACGTAAATACGTTTAATCGTTTACGCTTCATTTACTAATAAATACTATACTCTCAAGTCGAAAGGTTATAGGCGGCACTGTCAAGAATTCCTCTAATAAATTTTCAACGTTATAGATTTTCTCGTGGATGTTACCGATCTGAAGAACGTTATGTTTATATGAAAGATTCGTGTCATCGTGTCAGGATATTGCTCTTTTACAAAGATAATTTATATCATCGTATTTACCAACATAGACGGTGGAAATAATAATCGCGAGGGATCGTTATAACGAGATTCTTTCAATTACGAGGAGTGAATGAACGTACGTGATACTACTTGTGAATCATCGATTTTCTATTTACATAAAGAACTTTTTTTCTTTTTTTTTTTCTTTTTTTTTTTTTACACGCGAAATATACGAACGAATTACAACGAAATCTAAATTAAAATAATTTATTGATACGCTACGAGAATATTTTAACGATACGTTTGTTTTTATACATGAAAAGTAACATCGTCCCTTAATTCATGAAATTCTGCAAGCGTATCAATGTTTCTATAAAAACGAAAGAGAGAGAAAAAGAGAGAGAGAGAGAGAGAGAGAGAGAGAGAGAGAATGACACTATAAATTGGCGATATCCACAGGGCTTTTACTTTCTAAGGACCTTCAAATGATTTAAGACGTATTTCGAACTATGATCGCAATAAAGTGTCTTACTAACATACATGATATACTTATATATATTTACGTACACATGTTGTATATAAACAATCGCATTTCATACAACGCGACATACACACAAAATTACGTTTACGTAAATAAAAACTATCGCTGTTTATTCCCTTCTTTGAAAACGATCATTCATTAAACTCATACCTGAAAAGATTTGTAAATTTGCGATGTGCATGACCTTGTCTTGTTATCCAAAGAAAAAAAAGAAAACAACAATAAAGCAAAGAGAGAGAGAGAGAGAGAGAGAGAGAGAGAAAACTATACGATCAAAACAACTTCGAGTTTATTGGGAGAAACTACTCGTTTAGATTCGTCAGAAAGTCTTCGGTAGAGTCGAGGAGTACACGGAGATACGTATACAGAGAAATATTTTTACGGTTTCGTGAACACAAAGCATTAAAACGTAAAAATAATTCTTTGTCTTGTCGTAAGATCTATAAGCTAATCGAGATAGATAAAGAAAGAGAGAGAAAGAGAGAGAGAGAGAGAGAGAGGGTCCTTCATGTTTTTTTCTTTCTCTTTTCTTTCTTTTAATCCAAAAACTATGACCTAGTTTCTTCATATTGTTAAATCATTTTTCATGTCTTTCACGTGGGACACTCTCGCCTCTCACATATTTTCCTTTTCCTCTCACCATCGAAATGCGCGACGCCTTTGGAACGAACAAAAAGCAATGTTATACCACCGTCGCTCGATCGCTTCGAACATTCTTCTTTTCTCTTTCTCTTTCCTTATATCCGTTACGAGTTAATTGAGAAATAAGAAACGATTTTCCAACACTTAAATGGTATTACTTACTTACGTACGTAAGTACGTAAGTACGTACGTACATAGGTACGCCGACGTTCATTGTTGACCTAGAAAATAATTCGTTCTTTACGAAAAACAACGAGAGAAAAGGAAAAGAAATCTATCACAAAGTGATTGTCGTTTATGCCTTTCGATGATTACAATTAATCTCAATAGTTGCAAATAGTCGTCAAAGAAACCTGACTATAACAGATTATAACCTGACTATACTACCTGCTGACTATACCAAGTAGTAATACTAATTAAACGAGTCGGAGAATCGACCACGAATAATGATCGTAACTGTCGTGAAACGAAGCACGATTTGTCACTCGTATTAGCTTTCCAAGTCGATAAAAATATTCCCGGTTGAACGTTGGTTATTGAAATCGAACTTATTTTATGGGAAGGCTTGCTTACGATCAATCGACGATTTATTTGCGGTTGATTTTATAGAGGAACGCGTAACGAGGGCGCAATTTTTATCTGAAATTAATTAATATTCATTAGGCAAACGCGATGAATTGTTAAGAAGAACAATGATCCTCCTTAAAACATAATTGATATTAAATACTGAAAGCGATCGTGAAATATCCAAGGATTAAAATCTAATCGGATTCGTGATAATTATAATTTTTCCTAATAGACCTTTTCAATTCATAGATTAATTAAAATCTAAACGCTAGTAATTAAATATATCTAACCGACGAATTAGACAGATGGTGCGTTGCGTATAAAAAAAGAAAAAAAAAAAAAAAAAAAAAAAAAAAGAAAGAAAAGGAAAAAAAAAAAAAAAGAAGAAAATAGAAAAAAATCGTTTCTGTCGTAAAATTTATTCCTCGCGTATCCGACGTCATAATCTCCCCCCATCCCTCAAAAAAAGAAAACATTTAGACGTTTATATTCGCTCGTTAATTTTCATTAAAGACCAATATAATTACTTGGCTCGTAAAATCATTTCATTTTAACATTCTAACGTAAAAGAAGTTACGCGTCGATCGATAACTCACCTAGCACAATTTATCCGATTTAAATCGAATGAACGAAGATAAAAAACATTTACACTTTCTACCAATTTTATCATTGATTTCGTATCTTAAAATTTCCTCTTAAAGTTTGTTATTTTCGTAACTCGATTCATCGAAGCTGTTGAATGCTCGCCCACGATCATCAGATTATAAATTTGGTAAATTATCACCATTCGCGTTCTTTATCCATTCACAATGGAATGCCGTCTTACAAGATGTCCAAGAGAAAGATAGAGAGAGAAAGAGAGAGAGAGAGAGAGAGAGAGAAAGAAAAAAAGAAAGAAAATCCTTTTGTCGCGTCGAAAGTGAAAGAGAGAGAAAGAGAGAGAGAAAGACCGTGGGTGCGAATTTTTCGAATGCTCAACAGCTTACTCATTGTCGTCTTCACCTCTTTGTTCAGGTTGAACACGATCGTATCCTTGCATTCAAGGATGACTGGAACATCGAACTTAAATATCACGAAAACTCACGATACATTAACCCCACCTCCACCCACCCCCTCTCACTCTCTCTCTCTCTCTTTCTCTCTCTATTTACGTTCGAAAATGATTTAAAAGGAGAGCGTTTCGATCGTATCGATTTAACACATAGATTTTAGTAATTTCCGCTCATATAATCGGATCAACGTCTAACCTGATCGATTAAGAGACAAGAAAGAGTTAGTAATGTAAGGGGAGAAAAGTTTATGTGTATCGGGAAGTTCGTTCATCGGTGAACGCGTTTTGTCTTATATGAAGAAGACGAACAAGGACTGATCCCACGTAATCTCTCAATTTCACTCTGATCGCGCGAGGTGAACGCGACGTTTCTTTTTTTTTTTTTTTCTTTCCCTTACTTCTTCCCTTCCCCCCCTCTTTCTCTCTCTCTCTCTCTCTCTCTCTCTCTCTCTCTCTCTCTCTCTCTCTCTCTCGTTCACTCTTTTTTTTCCTTTCTTTCTCATATCATGTCTCACGAAGCGATCAGCGCGTTCTCATCGGCGAAAATGGTTAAACTGTTTTAGAAAACTCGTCGTTGAAATTGACGTAACATAATGCTAACGAATATAGGTATATAATTAAAATTAGACCAGTTTATATATCCCGAGAGAATTAAAAATGACATATTTATTATTTTTCTCTTTTCATCTGTCTGTCTGTCTGTCTGTCTGTCTGTTTTTTTGTCCATCTATCTTTCTCTTTCTTTCTATATCTCGTTTCTTTTTTTTTTTTTTTTACTTTTTCTCTTACTGAAATAAATCAATTGTCGTTTCGACAGAGAGAGAGAGAGAGAGAGAGAGAGAGAGAGAGAGAGAGAGAGAGAGAGAGAGAGAGAGAGAGAGAGCGAACGAAAGAAAGATCGACTCGGAAATAGTGCTCGAACTCTTACTGCTTTTAGACGATCGACAGGGAATAAGACCGCATTCCGTTCGTTGAACGACCCAACGTCGGCTTTTCTCTAAGCGCTCAATAAAAGTAATTACTTATTAGGCGCGGTGTAAAGGCCGACCTAGAAAACGGACTTGCTCGGTTTGTATCTTATAATGTACTTGGCCGACACTTTGAACCACGTACATACACTTCCTAATACCTTTAACTTGTTTTTCTTATATGAAAATATCATATATAAGTAATATATGAAAAGAGAAGAGAGAGAGAGAGAGAGAGAGAGAGAGAGAGAGAGATGTGTATGAAGAAAAGAATCTCGTTTGAATTTTCTTGACAACTCTGGCAAAAAAAAAAAAAAAAAAAAGAAAAAGAAAAAGAAAAAGAAAACATACATTTGTACGTAATCTCAATGCTTAATTTTGCAATTAATCATTAATCCCATTTGTCGCTACTATATTTGTCATATAATTCTATATACCTTATGAGGATATATAATAAATATTGCCGT
>NC_062193.1:6738713-6776213 GCF_912470025.1 Vespa velutina
TAAGTCATCGACAGTTAAATATGACTTAAGATCGACAATGGTAAACGTCGACAACGTCGATCCTGCGTATTTTCATTGATCGGGCAAAATCGCAAGTAATGAATAATAAAATTTATATTATAAATGTCATCTAATGTGATTATTGATCGATAAATAGAAATAAATTATACTCGTTATAAAAAGATTGAAATTTCTTTCTCACAATAATCAATTATTAATAATTAAAAGTCGCGAAATAATTTTGCAATAAATGGACATATAAGGAGAAAAAAAAAAAAAAAAAAAAAAAGAAAAAAAACGTGAAAAGAATGATCTCAAAAATGTTTCTTTTTAAATTACAAATTACGATCTATCGATCGCCTACCTGGCATAAGTCTTTCTTGTGGAGGATATCCCAATACTCCTGTCCCAAGGATCACAGCAACGAGCAAAGTCCTCGAAAGGATAGTCTTCATGATGACAACACCTGATCCTAAGCTAGCCTAATCACAAAAAATCGCGTATACGAATAATGACACGAAAGCAGCACGTACGATATTTCCTATGATATTATAATTTTTATTTATTTTAGATATTCTTTTTTTTTTCTTTCTCTTCTCTTCTCTTTTCTTTTTTTTTTTTTCTTTTTTTTTTCTTGTTTTTTTTTTTTTCTTGTCTTTTTTTTCTCTTTTCTTTTCTTTTTCCTATTTCGTTCGCGTTCCTTTAAAAAATCACCGATTTTATTCCCGATTTAATTAAAATTATGTACGATTGTTGTGTTAATCTAAAGTACGCCTCGTGTAATACACCATGGCAGAGCTCCTGTCGCTGTCGGACTGTGCGGTTGTCTGGAGGGCCGACTGGCGCTTTCACCGGTTTTATACGGCGCGCAGGAAAGCACTTCTTCTGGAAGGGGGATTCCATAGAGGTACGAGCATCGCGAAGCCCACCATCGCGTATTATATTACAACTTCTCCATTATCTATTGTCATTGTCGCTAAGAAATTTCCAACGTTCTCCGTTCTAATCTCGTTTCTGAATTGATTCTTAAAAGAGAATTTTTGCTCTTAGAAAAAAAAAAAAAAAAAAAAAAAAAAAAAAAAAGACAGAAAAAGAAGGAAGAAAAAGCAAGCAGCAGGATTGATTTTCATTTTAAAAAAAAAAAAAAAAAAAAAAAAAAAAGAAAAAAACGCGCGCAAAAAAACATATTATCGTAAAAATGAATGAACGTTTGAAAATAATAATTCTGCATCGAATATATTATTTTCAACGAAGAACAAGCTTTATCCGCTTGGATTTCACGGAAGACATAGAAATAACTTTCTATAATGGCTTTATACAATAGAGTTTTAGTTCAATAATAATGGGACTACGTTTATCTCGAGACTTAAGGATGGGAGCCCCCCTCCCTCCCTCCCATTACCATAAAACAATAGTTCTTCCATTACTTTAAAATATCATAGGAAATGTCAAGAACGATTTATATCGATAATTTCCCAAGATACCTTGAGAGTTGTAGATGCGATTTATACGAGAGCGGTAAATTCGTCGTAACTAAAGTATAATAAAAG
This sequence comes from Vespa velutina, assembly GCF_912470025.1. NCBI lineage: Eukaryota > Metazoa > Arthropoda > Insecta > Hymenoptera > Vespidae > Vespa > Vespa velutina. Next base: position 6,740,264 of record NC_062193.1, read on the forward strand.
ATCATAACGCTACGTAAAACTAACTATAATCGTTTGGTTTTATGAACAGAACACCTTTCTCCTTTCATCGATCTAACAATGAAGTTGTCATCGATCTATTATAGATCTTCCATTTTTCCCCAAATGTATTGACCATTTATTAGTCCGTCGTTAAAAGTAAAAAAATACTATCGTGTACTCTTACAAAAGAGTAGCGTTGTGTCTCACGTTGAGTATTGTAGAGATCCGCCGATAAGATATCCAACAATTTATTAGAAATATGCATGATAAAAGCAACCGACGACGGTTGAATAAAAAGAGAGAGAGAGAGAGAGAGAGAGAGAGAGAGAGAGAGAGAGAGAAAAGACAAACAGGGGGAAAAAAGGAAAAAGAAACAAAAATAAAAAAAGAGAGTACGTTACAAGGAGAACAATTTATAACGCGTTTGACGCAAGTAACTCGATAGTTCGTTTCGATCGACTTTTATCGTACTCGCCTTATCGATGGCAATATGAATCTCGATGCGTCCTGTAAAATCATTCGAGAATTACGATCAATGTTGGACAATTCAGAAAGAGAAAATAAAACGGATCGCTTTTTTTATACAGAGAGTTCTGCGACTCCGAAAACGATCGGAATGGAAAAAGAAAGAAAGAAAGATAGATAGATAGAAAGAAAGAAAAAGTAAAATAAAGAAAAAGAAAGATATTTTTTTTTACCCTCGATCAAACTTTAAAAAGTCGTGTCATTTCGTGTTTCGACTCAGCTGACATAGAATTGGCGCGTCCTGTTCAAGAAATAATTTCGCTTGACCGGAAACGTCCGGTCAAACTCAAGCTCGTGTAATCGATTGGCCAAACGTTTGAGTTTAACACTCGTTAACACTTCAAATAATTGACGTTTTTCCCCATTTATGCTTTAAACTCATGAATATCGGATGAACGAACATCCAATGGTGACGTTTCGAGGTTTGGGATAAGTCCATTCGAATCACTGTCCGCACCTCCTTCTTTAACCAAGAGAGATGAAACATTATTACGCTCGAGATCATTATCCACGCTCGTCGTTGGACATAATTCGTTCGTAATGTTTCGCAAGAGTCCTCCTCAGCGATCCTCCCGAGTCGGTTCACTCGAGAATACATTTTGCATTGCTTAACGCGTTTCTTACGGGAACTTACTATGGTTACCAGTGGTCTCTCTAACTCGTAAAAGTCGCGCTCTACTCTACGTTCCATGGGTCACTTTCGTGCTCTGGACGTGTAATAACGTCAAGAATATTTCAACGTTTTCAGGCTAAAAAGAGAGAAAGAGAGAGAGAGAGAGAGAGAGAGAGAGAATACATAAAAGAAGGAAAAAGAGAAAAATAAAAGAGATGAAGAAAGAGATAAATAGATAAAAATAAATACAGTCGAAAGATCCAATCCAGAGATTCTCTTTTTAAGAATTATCGATGATGATCGCCTTTACGAGAAAATTGAACGATCGTTCGCACCATATATTCGAACTTTTTAATTGTATCATTAATTATCAACCGGACGTAGAATAATCCACGTTTTCGCCTTCTTCGTCGTTTCGATTAAACCGGTCCGATATACTCTCTCAAGTAGTCTATCCTTTGTAAAATATTATCGAGAAGGTGGACTTGGTGTCCTTTTAAATATCAAACGAAAGATCCTTCGATCCTTCCGCGTATAAAATGTGATTCGTTTCTTCTTTTCTCTCTCTCTCTTTCTCTCTCTCTTTCACACACAAACACACACACACACACACATGCATACATACATACATATACACCCTCAAGCTATCTTAATCGCAGTTTACGGAAGGAGCTGACCTTCTAGTTGAGAATTATTAACCATACGTTAACACCCAATAATAAATCTTAGGTTCTTTCAATTACACGGATTTATCTATATATATATATATATATATAAATCAGATAGAATGGATTCGGTCTTCTTTAAGTATTAAAAATCTTACATATTTTGTAAATTAGATACGTCATTAAAATTATTCTCATCGCATTGTTCAACGATCCTTCATTGAATCAGTATCAAGAAGTAAATCGACTATACGTATATATACATATATATATTTAGTAAGACGTGTAAATTTAAACTGGTCGTGTTCGTATAGAGGACACGACAAAAGAGATGCACTGATCTTACTGATGCAATGACGATACGATCGTGTCGTATGTTAGATCAATCTTGTTCGATCTAACACACCCACAATACTACTAGTTCCATGTGGTCTCTAATCGATTAGATGGGACAGCATATTTAATAACGAGACAGATATATACTCCTCATATATTATCATTGAACGTATCATGCAACGTATAAATGGTATATGATATTTTAAGAACGATCATCGTGATTTCTATATCTAAGGGGGATCGATTTCACGGGAAAGTAACTCCATCGTTGTTTTTTATGAGATCATTCTTTATTTTTCTCCGAGCATGTAGTAAACTACAACAGATTACTACGAAATCGTGAGATCTCCTTGGTATCCATAGATACAACTTCTATCTCTCTCTCTCTCTCTCTCTCTCTCTCTCTCTCTATATATATATATATATATATATATATATATATATATATATATATATATTTATATATCTTTTTCTCTCTTTCATGCAAATGAAAAGTAAATCGAGCACGAACTTTACGATCGCAATATTTGCTTGGCCTCGAGTGAACGATGTCCACAATGATATCTTTTCATCGAGGAACATTAAGATAATCGTTTTCAACATTCATTGAAACATCTTTCGAGAAGATAAAATAAAAATATCTTTTCTATGTTTAAGATCGTAGATAGTTAATCATTAAAAAAAAAAAAAAAAAAAAAAAAAAAAAAAATAACGAAAGAAAGGAAAAAAAAGGAAAAAATGAAGAACGATAATTATAGAGTTTAATAATTATTTCGTTATTTCGTTAATTAAGTAATAATAATCGATCTGAGAAGTTTGATCTAATCTCATCTAATCTTGCGTCGCAATATCTTCGTTCTTTCTCTATCCTTTTCTTTTCTCTCTCTCTCTCCCCCCACCCCCCCTCTCTCTCTCTCTCTCTCTCTCTCTCTCTCTCTCTCTCTCTCTCTCTTTCGTTTCTTACCTTCTTTTCGTTTATAGCTTCGAGCATAAATACGAAGAGAGCAATGTTCGATGCTCGGCGCATTAATCTCAGATGGTGCAAACATCCTTAATAATAATTAGCGGTATCACGGGAAATGACGAAATCCTTGTGATCCTCGCGCTATCGTTCTTCCCATTCCTAACACTCGGTCGTTCATACAATTTTTTTTTTTTCTTCTATCTTTCCTTCTTCTTCTTTTTTTTTTTCTTTTCTTTTTTTTCTTAATTATGAACGAGCAACAGTACTTTCGCAAGAGATGCGTTCGTGTGACTGTCAAAGTGCTTGACCCTGGTCTTAATTAACGTAGAAAAAAAAAAAAAGGAAAAAATAAGAAAAAGAGAGAGAGAGAGAGAGAGAGAAAGAGAGAAAAAACAGGACAATTCTCTTACGAAGAGTTTTAACGTTATAGAAAGTTACAATTTATCTTTTAAAACATGAACGAGAATAATAAGCTCGTTATCCGTTTCATGCCCATTCCTATCGCGAGACCGATTCCTAAACGCGTTTACTACGTAAGATCATAGAAGGATCATCGTCGATCCTCGATTGTATTCTCATGCGATCAATTATGAAGGACGACGTAACCGAGTTTCCTTAATAACTTGCGTTTTATTTTACATTAATGGACATAGCTATCTCTCTCTCTCTCTCTCTCTCTCTCTATATATATATATATATATATATATATATATTGATTTTTCACTAGAACGATAACTCACGTCATATAACAATAAAATACCTAAGTCGGAAAAGAATCATTGTTCTCTTGAATAATGTATCGAACGATAACGTGGAAAGCAATCTTAACGTTGAGCAGCATCGAGGGAGATCAATTTGCCATTTCTTTCAGTGCGAAAGGTACAAATGTCTTTACGTAGATCTTTTATTACGATCGTTAAGGCCATTAGCAGTACAAGCATTTAATTCGCGTATGGTACTCGGATTCCACGCATTAAAAGGTATATCTTGCAATTGTATTGTTGTAACGATGAAGTAGCTGTAAATGCTCATTAAACGTTTCGTTACGCTATAATGAAAAAAACGACAAAAAAAAAAAAGAAAAAAGAAAAGAGAGAAAAAAAAAAAGAAAATTAAAATGTACTATCTTCAAAGAATAAACGCGAATTAACATAAAATTTTTCATTTCGTTTTGTTTCTTTTCGTATCACTGTTATCGTCGTTCGTTGTTACTCGAAAATATTCACGTAACAATTTACGTAAAAATTCTCTCGAATACAATTTCAATGCTATCGTAAAAATCATTGATCGAAACGTTATATAATATATATATATATATATATATATATATATATATATATATATATATATTCGTTAGAATTTTTCATTCGGCCAATTTTTTTCTGATTTCATTTCTTGAATCACCAAAAGAATCCATTTATTCATGAATATTGAATGAATATACGATTTCTTTAATGCGATAAGACGTACCGATCGTAAAAATAAACTTTAGTATTTCACTTGAATCCATATTGAGTAATTTCCAATCTTATCGTAATATCTTCCTTAAATAAATGAAATAGTTCAAGTTATTCGGATAACTACGATCGATAACATTTTATTAAGATATTTTCTACATCACTTTCGCAAATTCAATTCGTACGAAACGATCGCAATAGTTTCTTTGTGATGTGAAACCTTTAGTTTGCCTTTCGAAATGGTTTTGCAACTAGTGAGACCATCTACGAGGCACCTGCGGTAGTTCTTATTTCTATCGGGCCGAGATGAAGTGCGTCTCCTTAATGTCTAATGCTCTTTAATTTGCGGAAAGCGTGAAGGTGTAATTTCATGCGCCTAGCATTTCCTTAAGAGGAAGAAAGAGGAATAATAAAAGAAAATGACAAAGAAAAAGAGAATGAGAGAGAGAGAGAGAGAGAGGGAGAAAGATAAATATATGTTTAACTCTTTACTTCGTCTTTTAATATAGTTTATTCGTCGATTCGCTATAGATATCGATTATGAGCCTAGTCGCGTTTATGATCCATGTATCACGATATTACTTCTTTATGATCAAAAAGATCAAACGCAATTCATGGGATCCTATAAAGACGTGTATCTGTCCTTAATTTAAATTTCCATCATCTAATCTTATGAACATACATAGTGGATATATATTCATAAAAAAGAAAATAATAATAATAATAATAATAATAATAATAATAATAATAATAATAATAATAATAATAATAATGTGGATAAATGAGAGGAAAAAAATGAATGTAAAAAAAAAATAAAAAGAAATAGCACGCTAAATCAACGAGAATTGGAGCTCACGCGATTATTGCGAGACACGTACATAGGTACTACTAACATGTTATGTATGTACAAAGCAAAAGTATGCTTCTGATTGTTTTGCTTGTGTAACGATGTTGCGATTGCACCGATGGTAAACACGGACGGGCGATCCGTGTGAAAGTGCGAACGGTATTTACTTGTCGAATTTATCGGGCATACGTCTCTATTATAAGCCACGCCTAAATAATATTCATTCACTTTTTCTTTTACGAATTATCCATTACATTTCTAATTCTAATCTAGGATCTTTACTTTTTCTCTCTCTCTTTCTCTCTCTCTCTCTCTCTCTCTCTCTCTCTCTCTCTTTGTTTCATCATCAGTTTTTCTTTTTCTTTTTTTCTTCTTCTTCTTCTTATCTCGACGAAAAGAAAAGAAAAAACTATAAAGAAAAAGAAAAGAAAAATATCACACGATTCAAAGGGACACGCACGATTATTGTAAAGATTTCAAAAGGAAGGAGAATCACGTTTGCGTGTTATATATTTCTGAACGTAGAAGAAAAGAGAACCGTTAATTTATACGTCCGTCATGCTTGTGTGTTCACACCCACGAAAGTGCAGTGTCAAAGAACCGTGCGACACCATTCATTGCGTGTGACAATCCCGTTTCTTTGTGCGAGAAAAGAAGGAAAAGAAAAAAAAAAAAGAAAGAAAGAAAGAAAGAAAGAAAGAAAGGAAGAAAAAAATAATAGAAAAAGTGCGCGCGTGTATGTGCGTATATGCGTGCTCATATACGATGTGTGTATATATATATATATGTATATAAGAGAGAAAAAGAGAGATAAAAAAAAGATAATAAAAAGAGAATGAAAAGAAACGCCTGATAAATCATTTATCTCTATAAATCGATCATCACATCAACTTTTCTTTCTCTATCATTAATGTCGGATGTCTTATTTTGATCGATGAATAGGATTGATTACAAACTCCTTCGTTGTTTTTCGTTGATTGTGAGAGATCGTAAATATATCCATGTATATACGTACATACATACATACATAGATATATTATGTATATTCGATAAATCCTATCCGAGCATCGACCCGGAAGAACATTAAACGATAACTAACGTCTCTCGATCCCGTATAAATATATGAGATCTCTCATTAATTATTCAGGAGAGACCTTGCTACGAGATTCCTTTACGCTGACAATCAGGACCAAACAAGAACACCAACGAGCGTTTCCGGATCCTCCGTTAACGCGTTTCAAGATCAACCTCTTGTGGGTGTAGATAATAATAAATTGTCCAGTTAAAGCGTGGGTGCGGTCGAATATTTGCAATATCGTTGACAGAAGCATATAGAGTAGCCTTTCTTGTTCTCACACACACGCACACACACACACATACTTACACATAGGACACTCGTTCACTCACTCACTTGACTCAATTCAATTCGATCGTTCCATCGATAGTTTTATTTATAAATCGTACATGCTTCGTTTCGATGACAATGATGACGAGAGAGAGAGAGAAAGAGACATATAGAAAAAAAAAAAGAGAAAGAAATAATGATTACGCGTTTATGCGGTATAACATTAACGAAAGGTAAGAAGCAAATACAGTTGCATCGTGAATCGCATTACTTTTCTTTTTTCTTCTTCTTTTTTTTCTTTTTTTTTTCTTTTTTTTTTTTTGTTTTTGTTTCTTTTTCTTCTTCTTCTCTTTTTTCTTTTTTCCTTTTCCTTTCCTCCTATATAATCATATGCAATCCCTCTCCACGACAATGATTCATTAATCATGCAGGGGTTATCAAAGTCACGAATCGTTCTTGCTCTTGGCTTTATATATATATATACATATATATATATATATATATATATATATATATATATATCCTCTCCCTACTCCACTTTATCCCCGCCCCTTCCTCCTCCTTCCCCTTCTTCCTTGTGTGTCTCCTCGATCTCGTGCGAATAATATATTTCTTTTACTATTACCTTTGTCTCGAGCTTTTATATGTACCATATGTATGTACGATATTTATAGTCCTAGGATATTTACGTTATCGAATTCGAAGGGACGTGATAAGGTGAGGTAAGAGTGAAGGGGGGAGTGGGGGAAGCTGGGGGTGGGGAATGGAGAGAGGCGGAAGAAAAGTGTCTAAGTATCTAAGGAAGTTTGCGAACAAACGAATTTAATGGCACGAAATGAACGGAGACATATCCGTCATTTTTTTTCTTTTTTTTTTTTTTTTTTTTGAGGATCACTTATGACGACTCATAATTTCTCTCTCTCTCTTTCTCTTTGTATATATCTTTCTCTATCTCGATTTCATCTTTTACATTTCGAGAATATCGATCGCATATCTCGATAGTGTTTTCGCACGATGTTAATGATCGGTACACCGCCGGTACGTCGGTCGCTTATGGCTTGTAAATTACACTTGTAATCGAGCGATTGAGAAATATTCGAGCTTTGGCAGATAAAATAAATCTTGTTGATTCCAAAAAGAAAAAAAAAAAAGAAAAAAGCGCATACACGCGCACACATACACACACACACACACAGAACTTTCGATCTTTTATATTTATTTGTCGCTTATCATAAAGAAGGGATATAATACACGTTGGTATTCGATGTTCGTAATGTTAACACGTTGAATAACGTGGAGGTTGTCGTTTCATTAATTGAATGTAAAGTGATTGACTACTAATTTATTCGAAGCGCGAAGTGACTTGAAATTTATTTAACATATTATAATCCAATAATTATTTTAATTTGCATCAATAATATTGACGGACTTTCGTGAATTTTTTTCTTCTGTTTTTTTTTTTTTTTTATTTTTTCCTTTTTTCCCCCTTTTTGTTTTCTTTCGCTGAAGGTCACATGAAAGTCACGGTATTATTGAATACGTCTCAATGTAAGTAATCGTATTATGATAAAAGAAAAGAAATATATATATATATATATATTTCTATTTAAAAAGAATGAATTAGATTTTAAAATTTACCCTTCTATTCGACATGCAAAAAAAAAAAAAGAAAAAATTACAATTTACACCGTACGTATAATGAAGCTTATAATTAACTATAAAATTGTAAATAATATAATTATAATTGTTCTTTCCTTGAATGAAATATTACAATTAATAAGAGCTATCATGATGATTGATCAATGAGTAAAGTAAAAGTAAGCTGGTATAACATTTTAATCGTAGAATCTAATCGAACTATCAAGGATTATTAAAAATATATTTCTTAATAAAAGTAAAATCTCGATTGCAAAAAAAAAAGTATCGAGTTGAATAAATTGATTTGCGAAAAATCAGTTCAGGATTAAACATGGTAAACTATACACGCTTTCTCACGTTCGATAGAACGAATTGATGTTTCGCATCGATTAATTATATTCCTATTCCCTTTTTTTTCCTCTTTTTCTGTTTCTTTCTTTCTTTCTTTTCTTTTTTTTTTTTTTTTTTTTTTTTTTTTTATTTTTTTTTTAATTTTTTTTTTTTTTGTTAATCGCTATACCATCGGCGATTGTTATACCATAACTCGCGGCATTGCGCGATGCGCTGCTTGTTATTAATGATCGTGTCAAGGAAGCGACACGATTTCACGGTTGTTTCTATCACGAGTCATGCACGTTTGCCTTGGACGATTCATAAACTCGATTAGACTCGACGTTTCTTCAAGTACTATCATTCGATATCACTTTTTTCGTGTTAACTATCGTACGAGTCATTGAAAATTAATTAAATAATATAACATTTACTCAAAGCACTGAGAAACAATTCGTTCTTATGTTATCGTCATCGTGATAATGATATAAAGCGGACTCGTTGCAAAATCTAATTCAATTGCTTCTTAATAATAAAATTTCATCAAACATAAATGATACGAGGATATATCGAAAGCTAATAATTCAATTGCACATGATCTGTCTCCCTATTAAAAAAAAAAAAAAAAAAAAAAAAAAAAAAAAGATAATACGATGGGAGGATAACTTTAAATCTCACCCGCCATTTATATGTTAGACACATGGAAACGTTCTTTGACCCGTGCTACTTTTTTTCCCTTTTTTTCTTTTTTTTTTTTTTATGATAAATAGATCCAATCGTATGGGCGGTGTTACTAAAGTTTCCTCGTGCTACGATTGGAAGGTAAAATGATACAAACGAAATGCTTGCACGAAACGATCGTATCGCTTAACAAATACAACGATATATTCCCCGATCGAAAAATAATAGTGCAATAATATCGGGACTGTTAAACGACGCATGGTTCGCGGTCGAATATCGCGTAACAGGTAAAACGTACATGACGTATGTATCGCAGGTGGACTGTATATTTTTGTATAGAAGAAGAAAGAGAAATGAGGGAAGAGAAAATAAAAATATAAATAAAAAAAGAAAAAAAGAAAATAAAGTAAAGAAAAAAAGAGAAAATATAAAGAAGGAAAAGAAAAGAACAAGAAAAAAAAAAAAAAAAAGAACATGAATAATATCAGCTCGATTAAATGACGATTGCTTTTGACTTCAATCGATTAGAGTGGTAGAGTGGTATCGTACAAAACTAGTAACCAACATCTCTCGATAATCTTACCTTTCAGGAAAGCCCATTACGTTTTCAGTGTACCGACTTCAGTTGCCGCTAACCAATCGCAATTATCCCTTTTGTAGGTGCAACAATAAACAGCTTACGCGTTAACTATACATAGTAAATGCCCGAGGTGTGGGCGGATAACGACCCACAAGCCTCAACCGATCAACTGATGAACGATTAAACAGCATTCCACGTCGTCCGCTTGCCTATCTCCTTTCTTCAGATCGAATTCTGACGATAGCAAAATACATCATATCATGCTCCAAACCTATCTATGTATCTATTTATCTATCTATCTATCTATCTATCTATCTATCTATCTATTTATTTATTTATTTATTTATTCTCTATTCTATTTATCTATTCGAGTAAACTATCTCTATAAAGTTTTTTCGTACTATCTATAAATGATTATTTTTAAAAGAACATTTAATTAATAATAAATAAATGAATTGATTTAATTCAATTTAACGAAAATCATAAAATGTATTTAATTGAATCTAGTAATTGTATTATTCGAAGAAAGGACAAATGAAAAAAAATGTAAATTTATTGTCTTTAACGTTATAAATGAAACATCATAAATAGATCATTTCTTTCGAGTTCACATTAAAGAAAGTATTATATTAATTGATACTTCGTATTCTACGATTTCGTTCGTTTGTATCGCATTTTATTTTCGAAATCGAAATAAATTTCTTACGTTGATAGAGACCAATCGAAATTATTTTTCATATACAATATTTAACAGTTTAAATAATTAATTAATTAATTAAACGTAAGGTCAATTTCATAACAAATTTAATATCGTCGAAAGTAACGTTCATATTTTCAATGAAACCATTGAAACTTCCCATAGAAACATTGAAATCTATTGTGAATTATGTTATGTCGAAGGGAAGTTTAAATGGAGTCGAATTATGTAATTATTAGAATTTAACGCGAAGAAAGGTAAAATAATAGAAAGGGGTAAGTACGAAGTTGTTTTCAGCTAATGATCATTGCCGGCGCCATGAATTTCGCCTTCTATCGTAACTCCTGCTGCCAATTAATACCGATTACCGTTCGAAAAGTCACGTTGCTTTACTCGTTAGCTCTCTCTCTCTCTCTCTCTCTCTCTCTCTCTCTCTCTCTCTCTCTCTCTCTCTCTGTCTCTCTTATCGGAATAGACAGATCGACGTTTTTCTAAGATAATAATGCGTGTTAGAGATTTCGAAATGGTTTTAACATAACACGCTTTTAACGTATATAACAATGTCCTCTGTCTGAGGTGTCCAACTCTGATAACGAACTATAACTTAAAATGGTAAACTCTCTGATGGAAAATCAATGATCGTAAGCGCAAAATGGAGGACACACGGCGTTACGGTACGTGTTCATGCTAACGATCCGAAGAGCCGTCGACACCTCAGCCGGTTACTCTACTGATAGAATTAAATTGATAAAAATTGTTTAGATCTTATTAGATTTCGCTTACATCTACACTTCGCTTATTGGCACACGTTGAGCACATGCATTATAACACGATAGTAAAACCAATGGACTTTTACTATTCGAGTGTCCACACGGATTGATCTGTGATCGATATACCAACATCGGCGTTACTCTCTATCCGCAACCAAAAGACCCGACATTCCGCGTGTTCGATCTACCGTGATCCGATCATTAACTTCGCCTATTAATCCCTAAGAGTTTTAGAATGGAGATTCCTATTTTGTTTCTTCCCGATAGGGGAAGAATAAGAAGCTTTAAGATTGTATATAACAATTGTTAATGATTATTTCGAGGGATAATCTTTTCATGAGAATTTTTACGAAATTATAGATATAATACGTACGAATTTTTTTTCTTTTGTAAAAATTGACTTCTTTTGCTTTTTTTTTTTTTTTTTTTCTCCGTCTTTTCGCCGTACATTTCGTCGTTATCGTTTGTCTGTCAATAGAGATCAATCGAAATCGTGATTATTGACCGATTGAAAATTTTGAAGAACGTTAACGTTACGACAACTGTTTGAGTATATCGAGTTACGGAGAGTTATACAATTTGCGGCTTATTAGGTGACTAGCGATATGCGAATAAAACCTTTTACTAGGCGATAACGTCGAGTCGAATTCTAACTAGCAAGTGATTTAACCTATATTATATATCTCGGAGTCCATTAGATAGCCTTTCTGTGTATAGTTAGATTCAGAATAAAAATCATTTTTATTTGATAAAAATGATCGTTCATAGAAGGTCGAAGTTGGTAACAATTAATTAAGGAAATAAATCTTAATGCGTTTTCTCTGTCGGTTTCCGTTATCGACGTTAAATGACAGCAGAATGCAAAAGATCAAACGAGAACGGATTAATCGCCTTTTCCACAACGTTTGATCGAAATTCATCTCGATGAAAGATATTAAAAGATCCGAGATAACCTAGAGAGAAAGATTTTTTTTCCCTTTCTTTCTTTCATTTTTTCTTCTGTCTTTAGTTTTTTTTTTTTTGTTTTTGTTTTTCTAAAACTTGTCGTATTCCTTGTAACCTGTTTTTCGTTTCTTTACTTTTCTTTTTTTTCTTCCTTTTTTCTGTTTTTTTTTCTCTGGTTTTTTTTTTTTTTTTTTTTTTTTTTTTTCCAATTTCTTTTCAAGCAGAACAACACTGTCACTTATTTATATTATCGTACGAGCGATTCGAAATGACACGTGAATAAAACGTGGGTGTTGTACGGCCATATGTGTAAACTAATTCACGCATTATTATATTCTAGTTATCGTAACTCGCTTGACACACGTTACTAAGATCAAAACGGTTTCGGTTTATTGCCATGATTTATTTCAATGCCGTTAGATGTACATATGTACATACATACATACATATGTACGTATGAGAGACATTGTATTTATATAATGCGTCCTTATAAAAATGTTCTATATATTCGATAAAAGATACAATATGATTAGAAAGTCATATATGTTATATATTATTGTGTGTGTGTGTGTGTGTGTGTGTGTGTGTGTGTGTGTACGGTAAGTACACACATATATACGTATGTGTTGGTCGATCGCCATTCTTGTCGTACCAACTTCTTAACCTAAAAAAAATTGTTAGGTTAAGAAGGAAAAAAAAAACAGATGAAGAATAAGAACAAAAAGAAAACAGAAAATCAGAGCGTCGATTATATTATTGCTAAAAAATTTTTCTAAAGGACAAAAATTCTCTCGCTTATTAAGAGATAAAATATTTGATGACAATTGAAAGGACATTATTCGTATATTTTTACGTACGTATATCATCAATCGATATGACGAAATTTCATTTTCATTGAGTAAAACAATGAGAAAATAAAATAATATCGAGTTATTTTAACATTGCAATTAATTGATCTAAATTAAATGAAAAGAATCTTCTGTAACAATGCGTTCGAAATTTTTTATCATCGTCCTAGATCTCATTGATTAATCGAAATAATACGGGATTTATCGTCACGAGAACGAAAGTAAAACCTATTTCGAATGAACTGTTAGAATTGATCGATTGGTATGCCCCTAACGTTTTATCTATTACGTTCTAAAATGTTTCTTTTCTTTCTTTATGATAAAAAAAAAAAAAATGCGTAAATAACATTACGAAGCAACACTTAGATACACGAGATCATGGGAAAATTTAACGAAGGAATAAAAAAAAAAAAAAGAAAAAAGAAAATTAAAGAGTAAAGAAAAATAACAATTAAGAAAACGTATTCATTGATTCGACGTTACTCGCGCCATTCGCGAGTAATAAATTAATTAATAAATTTAATACGATAAGTAATATCTCGATTGTTTCGATTCTCATCAAGTGTAAGTTTATCACTCGTACGAGATGAGGAGAGAAACAGGAGTACAGATCAATTTTAAAAATGTAAAAATATCTTAAGAAAAAAATTAACCGAAATGTTAAACCTATCTACCTCTTTCTCTCTCTCTCTCTCTTTCCCTTTTGTAACAAAACAAAATGCAAGTCATTAGTACGATAATATAATATACTCACCGTCACCGTTCACTTAACCTAACCTTCGAGGATATTCTTAAAAGAAAAAAGAAAAAAAAATTCTTTTTATGATCACTTTACAACACACATATCACACCAATTTTATAATAACTGCATAAACAAGTTGTACGAAAAGATGAAAAAAAAGAACACAAAAACAAAACGAAAAAAAAAAAAGGAAATAAAAAAGAGAAGTAATTGAATATTCTTAACCTATACGGTAAACTCTTTGAAGCACATAATAAGAATTAAATCATCGAAGCGTAGATAACACTTTACGAATAACTTTGTAAAAACTGTATACATTGTATAGTAATTGTAACGCCAATACATTGATCTTCTAAGAAACGTGTAAATTATTCATACATGTAAAAACGAAAAATATGATGTAATTAAGAAGCATCCCGCATATTCGATATAATTAACCTGTCAACGATTCGTTCCAAATAGATTCGTATGGAATTAAGAATTGGAAAAATATTACTAAGAGACACGCGATAGAACGAAATTGCGTCGTTAACTTTTCTATCATGGACGCAATACTTCGAGGTGAAGCGAAATGAAGTAACGATATATTACGAAAAAAAAACAAAAAAAAACAAAAAAAAAGACCAATTTTCATTATCCAAACGATTTCTAACGTGATACTCCACATGATTCGAAAACTTATACTAATGACCGATCGGAACAACGAAATTGTAAAAAAAAAAAAATTACAACAACGACTAACGCTGCTTTTCACTCACTTAAACAAAACGTTAGAAATAGCTGCTTTCTGATTGGCTGTCGATTTACCGTTGATGATACTACGTTAGTACGTAACAACTAATTAAGCATTTTCATAAATTATATTAAATTTGATAGATGACAAATTGAACCCATCGAAAATGTTTAACGTGAAATGAAAATTGATACATACCGTTCGTTATAAATAATAAGAACGATTAATAAATGTTATATCATGTACGACGTATTATCGATGTTTCAATCTCTCTTATGACTAACGATGTTTCTTCGTCTTCTTCACGAAATAAAAAAAAAGAAAAAAAAAAATATGTAAGTACTAATCTTTTAACATACATAAGATTACAGTTAATCTTCTAACGTGATTGGACGCGACATTGATTGACTGCAACGTGATTGGCCACTAATTTTTTTCATAGTGTAGTATAAAACTAACCCTCTGCAAATTATTACGGTATATCGAATCAGAATTACGAAATCAATTAATCAGTGATGATATTAATAAAATAAGAACGTGATCGTGATAATAATGAATGAATTAATGGTTAATATTATATCGTAGAAAATTAATTCGATGAAAATTATTATGCGTTATTCGATCGAACAAAATATTCGTGATACTTCGTAGTATCGATTGAACGTGCGAAAATACTTTTTTTTTCGATTCTCGTTTGATCAATGCAATCTCGTTGTGATCGAGTAAAAATAAAAAAAAGAAAAAAGGAAAAAAAAATCTTTTATCGAATGAATCCAATCGCATTGTTCGATACGACGTTATTTACAAGGCATTTTTGAAAGTACATAAATGATCAACATGAGGACACTCAATTAATTGATCGAGAAATCGTTTGAACGAATAATACTTACGAAGGTCATTCGTACAAAAAGGACAATTTCAAAATATATCTATGTGCCAATAACAATCCAATTCCAATGATATACGATCGCTCGGTTGATGTTGTAAGTTTATCAAACTTCTTAAATTGATCGTTGTAAAATTCTATTTAGATACATGTAAGATACATACATAACCTTGAAAAGTTGCAATATTATTCGTCAAATACAGAATTAAAAAAAAAAAAAATAAAAAGAAAAAAAAAAAAATTAGAACGCAATTCAGTCCGTCGTTTGATCGAAAATTAGAACAAGCCTTTTTTCGTCGTTCGCGGTGTATTTGATCGAATCATGGAAAAACGTGTTTCGTATCGTCGGTGTGCCATTTTTAGTTATAGAAAAGAAAAAAAAAAAAGAGAGAGAGAGAGAGAAAAAAGTAGAAAAGATCGAACGTATACAAGACACGACGAGATTGTTAAGAAATAAATTATTTATTATTCACTATTGTAATATCGATTATATGTTTCGATGCATAATAAATGTGATTATCTGTTTCGATGTATAATAAATGTTTAGTGCATAAATGTTCTATCATCTAGTCAACGTCAACGTCACAATTCTTCATCTTTAGTCAAGAGCCAAGGTTTGTTTTATTATTGATACGTCATTACTTCTCAACAAGCGATCCGCCTGCCTATCAAAACATTATTTCGATCTATGTAATTACAGGTGACTATGATGTACATATGTAGGTGGTTGGTAATCCGGTATATATAGTAATGTAAGTACGTGACACTATCGAATATCAATCAATATCATTGCTTCATTATTCTCTTGAGAAGATATCTAACATATCTCAATTTGACTTTGCCATTACCAAAATAGTATAATAAAACGTCTTTACGATCTTTTTTAGATCTTGTTTACATCATCAATATTTATCCAATTATAATCAAATATTATCTTTCTTCATTGTGATTTAATCGTATCGATTGAAAATCTAAATGTAAATCTAAAAAATCAATATTGATATAACGTAAGAGAAACTAATTACTAGTTTCTACTATTTATCTCTTTTCGTTTCTCTTTCTTTCTCTTTTTTCGTCTTTTTCGTCCTTTTTTTTTCTTCTTTTTTTTTTCTTTTTCTTTTTTTATTTTACGAAAGAATTTTTATGCGTAAATTATGTCGATCGAATAATATCATGTCTGAAAATAAATTAAAAAAAAAAAAAAATCAATGTTGATGTAACGTAAGAGAAATTTATACTAGCTTCTACTATCTTTCTCTATCTCTCTTTCTATTTTTTCTTTTTTTTTTTTTCGAACAATTTTTTATACGCAATTTATGTCAATCGAATATTTAAAAATAAATGGAAAAACAGTATTGATGAAACGTAAGAGAAAATGTTTCTCTCTCTCTCTTTCTCTCTCTCTCTCTTTTCTTTTTCTTTTTCATTTTCTAAAGTATTTTTATGTGTAATTCATCGAATATTTTAAAATAAATGAAAAAATCAATGCTAATGAAACGTAAGAGAAACTTACTAGTTGCTATTATCTTTTTCTATCACTCTTTCTATTTTTTCTTTTTTTTTTTCTTTTTCTTCTTTTTTTCGAACAAATTTTTATGCGTAATTTATGTCAATCGAATATCTAAAAATAAATGGAAAAAGAGTATTGATGAAACGTAAGAGAAAACGTTTCTCTCTCTCTCTCTCTCTCTCTCTCTCTCTCTCTACTATTCTTTTTCTTTTCCTTTTTTTTTTCTTTTTCTTTTTCTCTCTCTCTCTCTCTCTCTTTCTCGCGTCTAACAAGTACAAGCTTAACGCTCAAACTCTAATACTTATACGCACGTATTTCCATTATGGAAATTTATGTTGATTTTATCCGAACTACTTCGTGGCTGCTCACAGACTCCTGCCCCTTTCGAGGCAAACGCGCTCCCCCATAAGTGAGACATACCGTACAAATAAACAACTTGTATAAATTATTGTAATCTAATCAGACGTAAGAAATACGAGGACATACGTTGCTCCGTTGCATTGATAAAACGAGTAGGCCACTATTAGCAACTATTAGCACGCGCGAGCACCGGTATAAAACGCGTGACCAAGAGACGTTGAAATCGTATCGGTCCCTTCCCCAATCCCTTCACCTCCTTCACCTCTTTTTCCTCGTCCCTATCCCATTACCTCAAGATCCTTAGTTATAAAACTAAAGCTCGAGTTTTTAACTTGAAATTCAATCTAAATCAGGTAACCACATAATTTATTTCATTTATTTACATATCGTCACTTCGCACGTAAGACTCGTGTAGATGAATCTATATAATTACATATTTAACCGATGCAATTTTCATTTCCTGTGTTTATATGAAATGAATGCACGCTGAGTGCACTTCTTACTACCTTTATACGGATGGATATGGTTTTATCTCGAATCTGTTGCAACGACTACGACGATAACGATCGTTTTGACCACGCCAACTGTTGTGTACCTTGTCTATTGTTCGAATCCATCCTTATGATAATTTTCCTACGATCAGGATGATCGTAAGGCTTTCACATGGAATTCGTACAGATTGAATAAAATACATTTATATAGATAATTTTTGATGCCTCTTAGATTTATGGACGCGTTCGTGCTTTTTTTTTTTTTTTTTTTTATCTTATTTATATGGCATCTTTAAATTTCGAAATTATTCGTCGTATACATGTTATTCGTTAAAGAATTTATTAGCAAGAGAAGAAGGAAAAAAAAAAGAAAGAAAAAGAAGAGAGAGAGAGAGAGAGAGAGAGAGAGAGAAAAGAGGTCCCTCATTAAATTATATATCGAAAGAGTAATATGAGAATTATTTAAGTGAAAATGTGTAATAGTCTTTAACGATGTAATCGTAAAAGTCTTAGGTACATCACGTTATTTCTTCTATACGTAAAATTAATGATACGTGCAAAAGAATCTTTTCCTTTTGCTCCATAGTTAAAGATATATTATTCTTACCGAACGTTTCTCGCATTAAAACTGTCTAACAACGACGTATTGGTAAAAGACAATGATTGTTTTACCGGGTATAACAACAATGATGTTTTACCAAGTATAACAACAATGATATTTTACCAGATGTAACGACAACGAATACAAACGAATAAATTTACTTGAATTATTGACAAGCGATAAATATTTCATTGAGAGATCTCTTGTTAAATACTTACAAACGTGTAATTCTTTTATGTTTAACAACGTTTATAACTTTTATTAATCGACATCAATGTACGATATATTTAGGAATGATCCATCTTTCAAAAACACTTCTGCGATCTCTTGATCGTTTACTATATAAAACTCGATCGATATTTTCTCTATAAACTTAGCTTTTGTTTTTCTTTTTTCTTTTTGTTTTGTTTTTTCTCCCTTCTGTTTTTTCTTCTTCTTCTTCTTTTTCTTTTCTTTTTTTTTTTTTTTTTCTTTTTTCTTTTTAACGATAAAAAAAAACACACACACATACACACATAATTCGCTTACCCGCTGAGTTAAAATTACAGTGAAAGTTCATGAGGAATTCGACTGTGCAAAACGTGGAGAGGATAAATTTAATCGATAGAAAAAAAGAATATATATATATATATAAAAACAAGAGATACATGCGGAACATAGAAGCAACCGATGCTAGAATCCTCGTTACTCTAACTATCCTAACGATCAAATATCTAATATCTTTTCATATAAGTATGTATAACGTTACGTATGAAACTATACGTGTACTTCTATGCTTGTTCCGTTTTTTTTTTCTCTTTCCTTTTTTTTTTCTTTTTTTTTTTCTTTTTTAAAAGAAAAAGAGATCGAACTATAGAAGCAAACATGTCCGAGGCTCTTGTAACACACATTGTTTATTCCATCGTGACTATTTCCTCTCTCTCTCTCTCTCTCTCTCTCTCATACACACATAAACACACACACACACTTGTTCATTGAATCTTGCCATTCGATCGCCACTCTCGATCATTCGACAAGAACTAACAATGAGATTGCGATTCTATCGTCCGTCAAATAAAAGAGAGAGAGAGAGAGAGAGAGAGAGAGAGAGAGAGAGAAAGAGAGAGATTTTTTTTATATCACGTTACTCGAACACATTCGATTATTTTAAGATGGTGATGCAAGTATCAAACTTTAAGTTTGAAGTACCTAGACGTTACATTGAATGATAAAAAGGTGATCAACTGTTCGTAAGAAAAATTTAGTAGATACCTGCTAGTGGTATCCCATTCCAAAAAAAAAAAAAAAAAAAAAAAAAGAAAAGAAAAAATTCGTTGGACTACGTATAAATACTTTTTATATCCGTTTGTCATTGATATTTTTGTAACCAAAAGATTGAATATCGTACGTTTACGGGTCATGGATATTACCTCGTCGTCGTAATCGGCAAGATGAGTTCTCGACTTTCTTCGAAGCACACGAGAAGTTATATCTCACTGAGAGCCACTTCGGTATCGTAATATTGACAAAGATTAGATGTTTCTAACACCTTAACGTTTGTCTTCTTGCAATATCTAATAATTTCAGGAAACTTGTAGAAAAATATTTTCCGACGGAAAAATCATCATTAAATTGTAAACAGAAATAGAAACAAAAGTATAATTACAAAAAAAAAAGTTCGAAGGAGAAAGAAAAAAAGATCGTCGTTTGAATATTCTCATTATTGTTATCTAAACGTGATATACGTTTTAATCGAACAACTTGTCCTGTATATATGTGTATGTGTGTGTGTGTGTCTGTCTGTATGTATGTATATATGTATATATGTGAGAGAATACAGATCCCCCAGTCACGTGACTAATGCAACGAGACTATGGATCTTGCGCGATCGAGGAAGATTCACGAGGCTTTATCTATACGCCATTAAATCACCATCGTGGATCCGGTCTTGAATAGGTCAATGCACATCTCTCCCATCATTGTAGACTTTATCTCGTGAGCCTGTACGGACCATAGGAGTACCGGTAAGCCAGTGTATTAATGGCACGCTGTGTCACCGCGTTTGTGTATACCTATAACTACCTGCATCGTATCTCTCTACATTCTAACTTCCAGGATAACACAAGCTGATTATATTCTCGCGGATTCGTGCATTTACGGTTGACCTGTTACACGTATAGATATCTAAGATATATCTATATCTACCGAGTTCTCCGTGTGAACTTTTTCTTTTTTTTTCTTTCTTCTTCTTCTTCTTTTTCTTCTTGTTCTTCTTCTCAACGAGTTCACACACAATTGTGATAAATGTTGAAAACGCGATACTTATATTTATTTGTTTCGCAGATAAAATTCTTAGAAGACGGAATTTAAATGGGATATAATGTTGTATACTACGTGGTATTTAATTTATTTAATTACCAAATTCGTGAATCAATTTACGATCGATCAAAGAAAACGGTCTGTTAATATTTATGAGACAATAGTACGAGTCGTTAAAGTCAATGTTTTACTATCGGTCATGTTACTGTTGGGAGTTGGAGAAACGTCGAACGTAATGAATGTAATTACAAGGGTTAACAATGTGTAAGGGAAGAATTTTATTTGTCAAGTGACACGATATATATATATATATATATGTGTGTGTTACGTACCGTACGATTGAAATAAACGATTGAAATTCACGAAAGACAAGTATTTTCTTACGTGAGAGTGACTATAAAAGCGAGGAAATCGTTTTGAAGAATCGATTATTTTCGCTCTCGTGTACATTTTTTTTTTTTTTTTTTTATATATATATATATATATCTTTGCGTACGTACTAACTTCAATTTCGCTTACGATTTCACGCAAATAATCGATAAAATTATTACGAGTAATTCAACGACCGGTAGTAGCACAAATTTCATTGGTCGTCGTCATGTCGACAAATACAACGACGGGTTCTACTTCCTAGTTTCTCCTTTCGAAATATCGATGTTTTCGAATATTTCTAATTTACTGTATAAAAGGTACTTCTATATGAACGAACGAGTATCGACTATCTATAATCGAGGAAGAAAAAGTGAAGTAGGAGAGGGGGAAGTAGTAGGAGGATGAGGATCGACGAACGTGCCCTTGCATTCTCGGCCCAAATGCCAAGACGCTCCCACTTCTTCTTCATCATCTCCTTCTTCTTCTTCTTCTTTTTCTTCTTTTTCTTCTTCTTTTTCTTCTTCTTCTCTTTCGAAGAGATGAATCTCAAACGCGACACCGATAATCATGCCACGTGCTTCAACAGCATCCAGAAAGAATGTCTAAAGGCATTATAGCGTAACTCGTTTATTACCTTCTATCTCTTTGGCATAAGTGTGTGGATAATAGTGATCACGTGCAAGTCTCGTTTTTAAAATAAGCGTGTTAGTAGTTTGAAAATTAAAAAAAAAAAAAAAAGAAAAAAAAAAGAAAGAAAGAAAAAAAAGAGAAAAAGAAGAAAAAGATAAGGGAAAAGAAAAGGAAAAAAAAAAGAAATGAATAAAAATGAAAAAGGAAATAACAGATATACAGATTATATTATCGATAATTTCGATGATACAGACTCGCTAGTCGATATTTAATTCGAACGGCACCTCGCAATCTTCTTGTTAGACATTATTAAATCTGATCGAGTAATATCGTCGATCGCTCATGATCTAAAGTATCACGTAATAATCTTTAATGATCGAGCTTTAATGTCGTTCCTATCGAATAACCTCGTGATCATAACACGCGATTCGATGAGAAGGACTAGGCTGATATAAACTAGTCAATCTGATGAACCGTTTCAACTCGTTCGATCGCGTTCGCCTATTAAGCAGCTAATACGGGAAGACTTGGTTGTCCTTAATGAGAAGAGATCGTGCGGTAACGATCGTACGTGGTTTGAGTGCGGATTCTTAACGGTGTGCGAATGTGTAAGTATGCAAGCTCCGAAGCTCTTCTCTTTTCCTTCCATGTTTCTTGCCCTACGTTGCTATAAATCCTCCTCGAGAGGGAGGAAAAAGCGATGCCGGAGAGAAATCGATGACAGACGGTAGAATACGTGAGGATAGTGCAGATCGATCGAGTATCAACGATCGAAAAGATATCGATGCAATTCTTCTCGGCATTTAGGGAACCTTTCAACTACATGGCGCACCCTATTTCAATAGGCGCTCCTTCAAAATCTCAAACACCAATGATATTTCTTTTCGAATTAAATAATATTACGAAATAATTTTATATATTTCTTATTTTCAAACGTAATATTTATTTTCATGTTACGATTTGTCGATATGAAAAAGTAGAATTGCTGCAAGATGTTACATGTCTTGTGACGCTTTATTATTAATCGTTTAAAAAGAAGAGAAAAAAGAAAAAGAGAGAGAAAAAGTGAGAGAGAGAGAGAGAGAGAGAGAGAGAGAGAGATTGTTGAGAAGTGAACACTGACGACAAAATAATGAGTGCTTAGTATTCTCGATTCATTTTAATCTCTTGGCAATCGAGATGGGCACAAGGGATGAGCGATTGATTCGAGCTACGAAACAAAAGCCCACGCCTTCGAGGATTAATCGTTTGATTACTCAAGTAAAGCTGTCTTTAACTGCTTGACGCAAAGAAGATTGATGTTCCGATATATCCGTGACTCTCGATTTCTCGCGTGGGATATTTTCATTTTTGTGACTTTCCATTTGAGATATTTTCGATCGTACGAATATTAAACGAAAATCTTTATTTCGAGAGTTTTGATTACGTCCATCGATGGATCTCAATGTTATTCCTTTTTTTTTTCTCTCTCATATATTTTTTATTTGTTTCGTTATATTTGTGCCGTCCTTCCTTTCTATCTCAGTTTTTACTTCGAATGTCCGTTTTAACGATTCACCATCTCTCGATCGGATACGACGAACAGGCTTCTTGTTCGATCGACAAAAATTTGTCGAACGACCGCTTCCATTTCTATCGATCTTCCTTGATGCTTTAATAATTTTCTTGCTCTCGTATATCTCGAGGAGTAACGATAATGAGGATTAAAAAAAAAAAAAAAAAAAAAAAAAAAAAGAAAAAAAAGAACTCCCTAGAACGTTTTTCACCGTACGGGTTTATCATTATCTTCTTGAAATCAAGTCGTAAAGTTTCTATTAATTCTAAACCGCTTAATTTACAAAGACAGGGCATACGTATTGCGTTATAAGGATTCGCTAGTTCTGTTGTATTCAAGAGGAATATTTTTCTTAAAAAATATCATTAAGAAATTCTAATAACTTTTTGTACATTTATGTTCCTTTGATGGAAAATTGAATTTGTTGGGGAGAAAAAATTTTGTTTAAGACACGAGACAACGAAATGAACAATTCCTTAAATTATATTATTTAATAAATGATAGTTTTCTTTCTTCCTTTTCTTCTTTTTCTTTCTTTCTTTCTTTCTTTCTTTCTTTCTTTTTTTTTTTTTTTCCCCCTTTAAATGTATTCACATATTCTCAATCATGAATCATTCATTGGACAATCAGTTTTATTCGATCCTATTATAGTGAGTACATTGACGTATCTTTATAATTCCAAGACCTACAGTTAAGTTACTTTTTTTCCTACCACACATATGATTTATCTTCGCGATATGTGACAATCCATAAAGTCATTATTCACTGAATGCAAAAGATAAAGTAAAATCGCTTATTCTTCTATCTCTTATAATCTTTCGAAAGACATTGTGTGACTTTTATTTCATTAATCATACTTAGATTATTTAGGATTAATTAAGTTTTCTTATTCCGGACGTTTATTATATTACTAGATTTGTCCATAGAGCATCGTCAAAGCGTTAGAAAAATTTTCCAAGGAAAGGAATGTTAAATTAATTTATTTAATATACAATAATGAACGTTTGAATTTTATTATACTCGATATGAATACATTATATACATAAACAAATAAAATATCATTGGTCATGTATCATTAATCAATGATTTCATGATAAATAAATCGAATTAATTTTTAACGATAAACGTGCAAACATGGGGCAAGAGAGCAATAAAAATATATATATATATATATATGAGGATTTATTTAATATATACGCGTTGCGTCAATAAACGGTGAGTAATTAATCGATAATAATTATAATTAGGAGAAACTTTTCCTTGATGAAAGAGGAAGGGTCGCAATTTTCATTTGAGATTCCTGACCTCGCGGATTATAACGTTAGCCACTTAACCACATTGGAACTCGACTCGCGACCACTACTACCGGTTGCGTTTTCTCGATTTCTGGATTCCAGAGCCCGTCGTCGGTAGTGTGATGGCGGCGGTACAACGTTTATTCTTCTTACGTACCTATTCCGACACGAAAGTAATTGCGAAATCAAGCTCGGTGACATAAGAGTCGATCTGTCTTTTATCTTCCTCTTGTTTTTATTACGCATTGTATTTACTTGCTGTGAGAATGAACGTCTACAATACTATAGAAAAATCTAATTACGTTTTATCAATGTTTTGTAATCTATGATTATTGATCGAACTAGAATCAAAGAATAAAAAGTCTTTACTTCTTCTTAAATTGACTGTCATCGATATTTAGATTAGAAATCGAGATTATGAATTTTTTCGATTACTTTCAGATCAAAGAAATGATCTATTATGTAGTTTTATTCGATCACGAGTATCGTTAAGAAGACAGGCGAATTTCAAAATTATGGGGCTAGTCCTAAAGATTTATGCGAACGAGATCGATAGAATGATTCTTCTCGATTCTCTCTCTAAAGTTATTTGATTCCTTTAAATATAGTTCTATTCTAAGTTGCGACTTCTTCTTCTTCTTCTTCGAAAGGGAGAGAGAAAGAGAGATGGAGAAAGAATATCTTACTCGTCGACGAGGGAACGTCGGTGAATTAGCTTTCTCGTATTTAGAAGCAGGAAGAAGTCTCAGTGAGATTATCGCATAGTCGTTCTCTTTGCATCAAGTGTTTCCGTATACTCACGTCTTCTTTTACGTACTGAAAATATCTCGATGCGAATAATAGAAAATTATTCTCGCGAAGTTTCACGTTTCCAATTCGCGTACTTTTAATATTCTACTTTTTATTTATTTATTTATTTATTTTTTTTTTTTTTTTTTTTTTTTTTTTTTTTTATAAACACGCGAATTGAGAGAAAAAAAAAAGAAACAGGAAAATCATTCACATACATTCATAAAACTCGAAATATAAATCGAATGTAAAACTATAGTATATTTAAGTAAGCAATAGAAGTTATAGTTATTGCAAACGTGATACTCATAAAGAGCGAAGGTAAAATGCCTCTGAGCGATTTCTTTATGTCGATAATACAAGAATCATTATGAGATTTGCGTATATCGAAAGCAGTATTAGTTTGGGATGAACCCTTGTAAATCGTACGTCTTATTCGATTTGAAAATAATTTCGATTCATCTTATCGTGTCTTTTTTCTGAATATTATCGTTGACGTTCTTCTCGTTTTCGAAGATGACGAGAATGAAACGCGGTCATGGTCGATAGAATAATCGTCCACCTTATGAAGAAAAATCATGCATGTCATCGACGCACCGTGACCCTCTTTCTCTCTCTCTTTCTCTTTCTTTTTATGTTCGCTTACGTCAACCAACGTCTTCGATAGTTCGATGAAATTCAGTATTTATGATTGAAACGTATGTATCTACGTATACATGTACGTACTTATTCTCATTTCCTTTCTCGCAATCACGAAAATAATATCCTTTGGTTACGATTATCGAATGACCTTCCGACTAGATCGATGAGTCAGAATAAAATCTTGACGAATCCATCGTAAACTTTTCTATTCGTAAGTCTATCTTTCTCACGGTAGATATATCCTTATAAATCGTTAGAAATCTCAAGGAGATGTTTAACAATGATCGATCCACACTTACGTGCCGAAGATCATCGGGATTCGTATACGATACAAACACAAACAACTTGTGAATATCTAATTATTATTCCTCAAAGTATAGACGATAGAAAGATATATAGAAATATCTATGCGGACATACTACGCACACAACGATAATATCGAAGAAAGATATGCTATCCATAGTCGTGCAATCATCCACAAAGTATAATCCTCGACGTGAAAAGAGGGCGAACAAAGAGCCTGGCATTTGAATGCCAACGATTGCTAAGTTCTTGCACGAGTTCAACATTGCTGTTGCTAGCAACGAGACTTCGTGATCCTGAAACGAACGAAATCTCTCGATCTTAGATCTCTTTCATCGTTTACGCCCTACTTCGAGAAATGATCGAATACAAAATCTTGCAATTTTTGAAATTAAAATATTGGATATTACGATGATAGAATTTTGAATAAATCTGACTTCCTTTAAAATAAATATATATATATATATATATATATATATAAATTTTAAAGACTATTTAAAATTGTTAGACGATGAGTGTTAATAAGCGTGGAAAATAATTAATGACGTAAAAATGATTCGAGACTTGATTTATGAAATTACTATATATACTATCTTGAAATTATTAACGACGATCGACGATCTACCCGATGATATCATTGTTTGATCTACGATAAAAAAGTGATCTTCGAAAGCTTACGCACGAGAAAAGATGCAACATGTATTAGTATATTTAGAAAATTAATATATCTCAAATGATATATAACGTTTAACGAAGAAAAGATAATTTTATGTTATATGATATTATTAACGTTGAATTGAAATATTTAACAATCCGTAAATAATACGAGAGAATTTATATAGACTTACATACATATTTTCTAATACTCAAAGACACCGAAAGATCATTTATTGTTATCTATTCTATCCTACGTTGTGACTCGAAACGTTCAACATGCAAATAACTATATAATACGCTATCTCTTTTAATGAGTCGCATTAATTCGTTCTCTCTAGCGGCTTGGTAATACCTTAGCAAGCGGTTTTTTTTTTCTTTTTTTTTTTTTTTTAACTCGTTTAATGAGCAGTTAGCGCCATGAAATTATAGCAACAGAGCTCAGACCAGGAAGTGCGATCCGTAGATTATCCCACCGCTTACGATCTTAACCAAATTACAAGACAAAAAGCGCGGTAAGTGTTACGACGTAAAAATACGTTTTACGCCGTCCTGTCCTCTTTTCATTTTCAGCTAGATACTCGGTGAACACCTTGCTTTTAGAAATTTATTACGGTTTTTACATTCCAACGACGAATGTAATTGCGACAAATACAAAAAAAAAAAAAAAAAAAAAAAAAAAAAAGAAGACAGAGAAACAAAAAAGATTAAAAAAAAAAAAGAAAAAGAAAGAAAAATAAAAGAAAAGGAAGAAAAAAAGAAAAAGAAAAAAGAATATCACCGAAAGTAAACATTCGCCGACGCATAAGAAAGTAAAAGAAATTTAATAGCTATCTGCCGATTCGGTAAAAAAAAAAAAAAAAAAAAAAAAAAAAAGAGAGAAAAGAAAAAAAAATTACTATTTTTTTGTTCGATTTTATTACTACCATTATTACCATGAAAATGGATATGGAAATGTTGAACGAATTAATGGGAATATTTATAATGTTGCAATTTCTATGATAATCATTGAAGGATAAAAGAAATAGATAAATAATATATAGATTGTGAAATTTGTAGAAAAAGTTAAAACGTATCGATAACTCGACGTATCGTTTTGTACGCATTGAATGTATTGATATTTATGCATTTATTCGTTTATGTGAATGTTTATTCGTATTTGTATATATATGTACGTATTTATATATACGCGCTTTTACCGGGATGTCTATTGCCATTATCGTTTATCTCGTCTTTTATACTTTCACGTGGTAGGAAGGAATGTCGATTGTAATCGGTCTACAAATGTGTTCTTACGGAAACTAATACTATTGCGAGGAATAGGACGATGCGTACGATATTTTAACTCGCTTGACCACTCAGCTTTGCCTGCAATTATCATCAATTTAATTAGTTTCCCTTCTGTAAGATTAATTAGTTTAATCGGCTAGTTGAATCTCAAAGGCGAGAAGAAAAAAATAAAAAAAAAAAAGAGTTTTACATTTCCTCGAATTTGATCTTCCTCCTCGATCTCGAGTCAATGTTTCGAGATATCTCTCGAGATTACGAAATCATGTCTGGAAAAAAAAAAACAAAAAAAAAAAAAAAAGATTTCCGCAAACTTTCGACTATGGCAACATTGATGGTGATATTAAAGACATCATTTCTGAATATCCATAAGGTTTCGATAAGATAATAGTTAATTAAATGCGTGGGCAAAAAGCAAGAATATAACATATGCGATATGATACATTGGTAATATCGATTTTATTGGTAGATTCGTCGGTGCAAATATTACGTATGAATGAGTTATACCTGAAATTATCATTTCAAGTATCAATTAATATGCGAGACGATCGACGAAGTTGCAAAATTTATATACCGTTATTCGTAAATAATGGGAGAGATTTAATATATAAAGTAAAATCAGAAATTTCTTTTTCGATCGATAATTATTTATACAAACAGATGTTTGTTTACCGTAACTAATAAAACGATGATAACCATCGGCCGAAAATAAATGATAAAATTAATTTAATCGTCATATTCTATCACGAAATTTGTAAATGAAATTGTTGTTGATTTGTTCATTGAATTTCATTATCTCTTTCACTTTAGAACATCTAAATGGGGATTCTATTTTCTTTTTATTCTCTTACCTTATAATCAGTAGAAATATCCACGGGTTTCTTCTTAGACAGATATTTATCCGTGAACGTATATATTTGAAAAGTATTATTCACGTCTTATGTTTTAAAAACCGCTAGGATGGAGAAGTTACGAGTTCTGGATTGTAAGAGAGTAACCACAGTTATTACCACTACTTATAGTTATCGGACAGAGAAATCACCGTATCATACGCATCTACGGATGATTATAATTTTGTTGGATGAGCACGTGGGAAAATGACGAGCGTCATAAATATCGCATTCTTGGCACGAAAACACATTTATTATTTCATAGTGTGGGTACGGAGATTAGCATTAAAATTCTTCATCGCCTGGTTCTAATGATATCGAGCTGTCCAATCATCACAATTTCTTGAATTATTTAACATTTATTTACTATACTCTAATGTATTCTACTGGCGTGTAAAATGTGATAAATATTGAAAAAATTTTAATTTAATATTTCCATATATGTAAATTTCAATGTAGGACTTGTTGTTCGTGCATTAAATTGAGAAAAATGAAATCTCCATTGATTGTCATCGAAATGGTTATTTATCTTTTGTATTCTGATGAGTAAAGATGAAGAAATTCTTACTTTTTATAGTCCACAATTAAATAATCAATAGTTTCATTTATTGTTTAGTAATATAAATAATTTAAAATTTATAATAATAAATTAAAATTTGAAAGGTAATACATTTGTTTAAGCATTACCAATAATTAATATAAAATAAAATTCCATATTTAATATAAAATTCCAATTCTTAAAAATTTTAATCTCGGGATAATGGGTCTTGTGTAATATAAAATATTCTCGGTCTTTTAATTAAATTTCTTTTTAAATTAAATTAAATTAAATATATATATATAAATATAATAAACATAGAGGAACAAAGAGGAACAAACAGAATCAGATAGAATCAACAAGATAAAATATAGGATCATCAGCTCGAGTCAATTTGGCTCTGGATTAAGTCTATAATTACATTAGAGATTTTATTCGAAGTTACGTCCAAGTTTTTATTTGAGTTGTATCATTTTTGTTCTGTTCTGTCCGAACTGATTCTTTATTATTCTATTTTACCGACCTGTCCGATTGATTCCCATTTTACCGACCCAAGCAATTCAGTCGGTAATAATAGATATTTTCTTTTATCGAACGGAATGAATTTATCGGCTATCGGTAATAGTGTAACATAACTTATCGACGGTGGTAATAAAGCTGGAATTACCGACGATAAAATGAAAGAACAAAATTTGAAGAATTATTCAATACATTTTGTATATTAATGAAGATTATAATATTTTAATCGATAATAAAAGATTCTTAGTATGGAACGATTTGGTTTATTCAATGGCTTGCAAGTAAAATTATCGATTGATGGCTGTTGATAAAACAGATGACTCCATACTAATCATTATCAATGAAATGCTTACCAAGGACGAATAAATTTTTATAAAACCTGATAGTATATTATCTGTAGTTAAAGAAAAGTTTAATTCTATTATTGTAGATATCATTTAAATTTTTCGTTTATTTTGCTACACCATTAAGCGACGTAAGATGATATGAAAAGAAAAATATTAATATTACAATTTTAAATTATACAATTTATCTTTTTATCTATTCGAATCTTATTAATTTATTCTATTAATTTGTATTATTGCAATTATTTCTCAATATATCTTACCAGACAACGTATCAATTTGTTATTAAAAACGAAGTGGTTAATTGCAATCCTTAAACACCATAATAGAATAAAATGATTATCTACTGTCCCGAACGATCAGTTTGAAAAGGTACGAAGTTTAATTACGTTGTAATCTTCTCGACGTGCTCCCTTTACAAACCTTCTCTCTTTCTCTCTCTCTCTCTCTCTCTCTCTCTCTCTCTTTCTCTCTCTTAATCACCTATTTCTTATCTTAAGACATAAATCATTACTCCCTTTCGAATTGACCGACAACGAAGGCGAGTAAAATTCGATCGGCAATTAGCCGGAAAATTAAGCGTGAAATGACCGACTAATAAGGAAAGAAGATACTGTACCAGGTCGACTAAGTGAACCCAATTAAAAGTACAAGATATTTCGTATCTTCTTAATCGATGACTTAAAGTGCCAAAAAATAATAATCTATATAATGCGATCGTGTTCTGTTTGCCGACAAGAGAAAAAAAAAAAAAAGAGGAAAGATCAGCTCAAACTCGAATATAAAAAATACGAAAATATTACAGGAGAAGAAGGTAGTTCGTAAATATTTCACATAGTATCGGCAAAAAAAAAAGAAAAGAAAAGAAAAGAAAAGAAAAGAAAAAAAGAAAAAGAACGGGGAAAGAGAAGAATTATAGAATAATAATGGAGAAAGCTGGTCCGTCCAATAAACACGCGATGTAAATGTATCCAGAATACGACAGCCGTAAGAGACAAGTTAGCGAGTGGTCCAGGATCAGCGCTAATTTGGTTTTACGTTACAGAGTGATTATACGTAGCCCTGGCACGTAACGCAATACGGATTATGAGCGGTTCCTTAATCCGAAACAAAGCACGTTAGGTCCTCTTTTCGAGTCTTCTTTCTCTCTCTCTCTCTCTCTCTCTCTCTCTTACACAC
Source organism: Vespa velutina (assembly GCF_912470025.1). Lineage (NCBI taxonomy): Eukaryota > Metazoa > Arthropoda > Insecta > Hymenoptera > Vespidae > Vespa > Vespa velutina. Next base: position 6,772,123 of record NC_062193.1, read on the forward strand.
ACCCACATATGTACATGTGTCTGTAGAGTAGGGACCGCACGCATCGTTCTCTCTTCTCTTTTCTACAAGCGAACGAACTTCTTTAGATCGAGAGAGGAATAAAGAGCCTTCCTTTTCTCTCTTCTTACTCCATCCTTCTACATCTTTAACTCCCTCCCCCACCCACCGACCCATCCTACTTCTGTTTTCAAATGAGAGTAGAAGAGGATAGCCGTTGCACGTTGGATCTTGCCGATGTATAATTATATAAGAGATTTTTTGGGGTCGAGTAGGACCTCCGGCTGTTTATCGATTCTCGGAGGAAGTGTCAGGACTCTTTTCGAGGTTCCAGCTATTATCTTGACCCTCCGTGGGTGGCGTAAGATCATTCTAGGCAGCTGCGATCTATCGATTCTTAAATCGGTGCAGAAATTTCGATACTTGTAATATTTCTCACGTATGTAACGTTCTAACCTGAAGGAGAAATTCAACAACTTCATTCAAAGTTCAAGTATCTACTACATGTATATATAATCGTACAATCGCATATTTGACGGTCAGGACGTAATTGATTATCTTTCATAGAGCTTTTCATAGAGATCGTTCTTATATGATATTTCTTCAAGAATATTTATTATCAACGCATAAAATACTTAATATTGTGTTGCACGATAATAATAATAATAATAATAATTTATTTTAAGCCTCATCGATAATACGAACATTTCCTGTAATATCATAAATTTTTTATCGAATCTATTGGATTTTCATTCAATTGTGTCTAATATGAATGAAAATAAGATAGGGACATAATTTTATATTTACTTGATATTAAAATGATATTTATACTATTGGCTCTGCTATGTCTTGCTCTAAAATTAACTCTCTAAACAAAACAGAAAACATGAGATATAAAAAAAACAAAGTCGCAACAATCACATTGTTGTACGACAATCTACGATAGATATTCGTCAAAATATTTTACGATACAATTCAATATCTTTTCGTTCAAGAATTATCACGAGATATCGATATGTTACTAACGTTATCTATATGATTTATCTATTGATTTTTTAACTCATTTTATCTCTCTCTCTCTCTCTCTCTCTTTCTTACTCTCATTCTCTCGACGAATTCATAGATTTTATGATTTTATCGAAAATAAAAAAAGAACAAAAATACTGATAAACAAATCGGGTCAATGTCGAATATGTTGGTAATAGTAGATTCCTACTTTACTTACCAAGTAAAATAACGATAATAGTTAATTTCTAATTTACCGACCAAATAGAAATGACGATAATAATAGAGCGTGATTTTATCGATCGAGTAAAAATATTCGTAATTGTAGAGCGCTGTTTTGTCGATTAAGAAAGAATGCCGGTGATAGTAGAGCGCGATTTTATCAACCGAATAAAAATTACCAATATTACGTTTATTATCATCTTCATTATTACTATTATTGTTATTATTATTATTATTATTATTATTATTATTACCGTCGTATGATTGTATCTTGAGTAGGCCGATAGTCCAATTTATGCTTTTTTTTCCATAGCATTTATACTTTTTTTTATAGTAACCTACGGGAGAAACATTTCAACCTACTTATATACTTAAAAATCTACTCTCTACTCTCAAAAAATTTTTTTCTTCAACTACCACCTATGAAGTCACAATGAAATACATATTTCCGTTTTTTTTTGGAACAATTTATCCAAAATTGCCGAAGATAGCCAAATATTCCAGGCAACAGCTTAACTCGATACCAATCCGATCCAATCCGATTCGAGCAAATTCAATCCTGTTTGATTCTATTCAATCTTATTTAAGTCTATCCGATCTTATTTTGTTCTATTCGAATCTCTTACTGAAGTTCTTTGATAACATCAAATTATTCATTCTTTTCGTAAGAATCTAAAATTGTTATTAATTTATATAATTAACAAATGAATAGTAAAATATTATTATTTTACATAATTTAAAATGTATATTGAAATCTTTTAACTTTATCAAATAAACATTTTTTAATTTATTTTATACGTATTTTCACAAAAGCTTCACATACGATATATAAAGAGAAAGGGCCAAATTATATTTTGTCATATTTTTTCTTAACTCATTAGTTGAAAGAAAAATTAGAGAAATTAAAAACTGAAAAACTTGCGTGAACTTGCTTCATTTTTCCTCTATATAAAAAAAAAATATATATATATATACACGCGTAAATCATAACTTTTCATCTCTTTGGAAAGACAAACGAGAATGATACCGAACTAGAATCTATTTGATTAAGGTGTTGTTGTGCCGAATTTGGTAACGTTTCTTCGACTTTAATATATCTAATATATTATCTGACATATCATCTTTTCTCTGAAAAGATCCGTTACGTTCGATCATGAGAGAGGAACTGATATCTGAATTTTCTTTCAGCAAAGATCGAAGTGTTTTGCGATAAAAGACATCGTGAGAGAGAAACGTGGGAGAATAATGCGTTCGATATACATATACATATACATATACATATATATATATATATATATACATATTTGTATATATATGTATATATCGATTGAATTCGTGGGTATCGATAAAACGAAAGAGATCTCTCTCTTTTCTTTTGAAGAAGATTGTGGCTTCGATAGGGTCTCTTGGCCCTTACCAGTACATTCCAGTTCCCATTAATACGCTCGGCATATATCGTTGTGCCGTACCGTCAGCCATAAATACGCGCTCCAGTATAGTAGAGATCACCGCGTGCTACAGCACACCGCGTGCTCCACCGAGAGATTATAAATCAATTCTTTATTTCGGCTGTGCTCACGCGTACGCGATAGAACGCATTTGTCAGGATCTCACTTGGTGGTGGAAGAGAAGCAGGATGGACTACTGAATCCCGAGGGATATTCTTTCTCTATCCTATCTCGTTTCGATCATTTTTGCTGAATGAAAAAGAAAGACAGAGAGAGAAAGAGAGAGAGAGAGAGAGAGAGAGAGAGAGAGAGAGAGAGGGAGAAAAAGAGAGATCGATAGAATTTATTTCACTTATTACATTATTTATCATAATGTTATGAGATGAATAAAAAAAAAAAAAAAAAAAAAAAAAAAAAGAAAAAAAAAAAAGAAAAGAAGTAAGATCTGATTTGTCAACAATATTTGTATTATTATATAATAATAAATGATTTTTGTTTTATAATAATTCCAAAGAACTCGTAATCGCACGTCTTATCCTATCGATTGCTCTCCAAAGATTAAATGTATCATGTATTATTGAAAACAATACTCTTTCGTTTATACCTTGAAACGATTGTATTCTCAGAAAAGCTTAAGAACTTCTCGTTATAACTCTTGTAACAATAGTATTTACATTATCTGTGTATTTTCGATAAAAGAAAAGTTTTGAAATTCGTAAAAAAGGAACGTGTAGGATATAAATTCTTTCTTTAACAGAGAACGATAAACATTCTCTCTTTTTTTCCACGAAGGTGGCCGATCGTGGCGATACTTTTATCTGTACGATCGTTAGGACAAAGAGATAGAGAGAGAGAGAGAGAGAGAGAGAGAGAGAGAGAGAGAGAGAGAGAGAGAGAGAGAGAAAGAGAGTATAGTGAGCTCGCGAGAGGCACGTGGGTAGGAGGAGAACAAGCGAAATAATTGGATGGCACGATCGATTCGTCGAAACGAACGCGGCGCGACCGGCGCCAGTGCTTCCCTCCCTTTTGCCCTTCCTAAAAAAGGAAAAAGGGCTTGCGAGAACGCTCTTGTAACTGATTTTACGCGCGATAAATTAGAAAGTTAGCACGTTTCGTTTTTCCCTTCCCTTCTCTTCCCTATCCTTCCCTTCTTCTCTTTCCTATACACCTCCCTTTCGCGCCCTTCCCCTATAACCCGCAGCAATCGAATAATTTCGATAAATATTTAAATCTATTAGTACGACGTTGTACATAACTTCGAACTTTTCATGCCAGCTTTTTAAAACCATTGCCAAACGGACGCTCGTGAAATTTCATTTAACTTTGATCTTTATAGTAAACAAAGTCTGTTGGATGAAAGACAAAATGTTTTGATATTTTTTATGATATTACGACCGTTCTATTGTCTTTTTTCTTTTT
>NC_062193.1:6781213-6788713 GCF_912470025.1 Vespa velutina
TTGACACGAATAATGAAGATTCGCATCACCGATCTTGTCATCTTTCCAATCGTCGTTAATTAAATCGTCAGTTAAGAACACGAATGAAGAATCGTGAATATGAAGATAAACCGAAAAAGATAACGTTAAAGATTCGCATTAAATGCTCGATACTTCGCTCGTCATCGATCTTCTCTCTTTTCGATTAATTTTATTTCTTCTTCTCTTTCTACCTTTCGAAAAGCAAAGGCGTGTACGTGAACGTGTAAACCGGACGTGAACGCGAACGAAACGAGTTTACGTCTTAATCAGACGCTTTTCGATCTTAATCGATGTCCCTTCTTCATTCCATAAATCTCACAAAATCGTCGTGAATCTTCCACACGATCGCGGAGGTCTTCTCCCTCGTAATATCTACCTGGTTGACTGTATAATTCACGCTACTACCAACGTTACATCCTTTTTCTTTTCTACTACCCCTTCTTTCCTTTCACCTACTGCAATATGTCCTCTCTCTCTCTCTCTCTCTCTCTCTCTCTCTCTCTCTGTCTGTCTTTCTTTACCTCGACTTAAGAGTTCCTCGACAACCGTGAATTATTTTGTCGTCGAGACGTGCCGGCATTTACGAGCGAATACAAATGAATTTCGTACGGTACACCTACCACCTATGTACCAATCTATGTAACTCGTTATCGTCGATCTAATCGTACGCGAAAACCCTCAGGATCGAGAACGTCTCCCGGCGAACGAAGCTATTATTATGGAACGGAATATTAATCTTCATTTTTAACAAACGAAACGGAAGTAATTCGACCTAACCAACCCTGAGGATACTTTAAAGCGAGATAAATAGAATAATAAAGGGAAGGAGAAGTTCCATTCGATACCACGAAGCTTTTTAAACAGAAATATTCATTCCTTTACCCTTCCTCCTCCTCCTCCTCCTCCTCCTCCTCCTCCTCCTCCTCCTCCTCCTCCCCCTTCTCCTTCTCCTCCTCGATAAAGTACCCTAGACAAAAGAGGAAAAGGGCGAAAGGTATTTATTCGTAAAGCCAGCCCTTAGGTAGTATATACATACATACATACATACATACATACATATATATTATAAGAAACGGCAAATATAAACTATTCGATTTTTCTCTCTTTTTTTTTTTTTTCTTTTTTTCTTTTTTTTTTCGACGTCATAGAAAACGAAGCTGCTTGCAAAGAAAGCGAGCGTTATGAAATCGTTTTACCAAAGTGTACGATGTGAAGAAACGGTGTGTTCTATCAAGGTTCTCGAATTCTATGCCTACCTACAGAGAGACGACGATATGCCGGACCCTTTTGATGGAAAGGCTCAATACAACAAAATGTTTTCACGGATCACAGAGAAGAGAAATCGGTACGGGCACGCCTTACCACGATCTATTGTACTTCCTATATATATATATATATATTATATGTATTATACATATACATATATAGCACGGAAATAACGAAAGAGCAAATATAACGAGGAAGATGAATATTTATGGCGTTCTCAATTGGTCCGCTACTACGGAAAGGGCCTCTCTTTCTCTCTCTCTCTCTCTCTCTCTCTCTCTCTCTCCTTATTCCCTCTTACCCTCTTTCCTTTCCTTTTCTATATAGCAGTTACCCATCTACCTACCCACCACATCTGGGTCGTTTCGTAGAAGTTGAGACGAGCGTATGTAACGTGCGAACATATCCCCCTCTCGTATAGGCGAATGAATCCACTGGGGCTATCGAGCCGGTAGATTTATGCACGTTTTACGCTTTCATCGTGTAATTGAGTTAGCTTTATTTTATGATCATACATTCCCTGTCCCTTTCGAAAGAAGAGGATACTATGATTTTCATTGGGACACCATCGGTAGTTGTAAACTCGACGAATAAATCTTACCAAGGATCAATTAAATCCATTATCTTTTTATATATAGTTATCGATTGTAGAATATATTTAAACTTTATCGTTTGTTATCGATGAATTTTAATATAATTATATTTATAAGATCTTGATAGGAAAAAAAAAAGAAAAAAAAAAAAAAGAAAGAAAAAAAAAAAAAGAATTAATGATCGAAAATAGACAATAATAATGTCTGATTTAATGTCGAGGAACGAACCATATATTATTGATCGATAATTTCAATGGATAATCCTCGAAGGATCGGAGATTTCAGAATGCTCTCATTGAATTTCCTAGTCTGCCCTGGTTCCGTCAACGAATTTGTCGCGGCATTCGATTCAATTTCGTTTCTATCTCCGACCCTTTCGCCTGGCAATAATCCTCGATCTGATGTACATACATAGATAGATATATATATATATATATACCTATTTAAGTATCTTCCGTTAACTCGATAATTTCAAAGGGTAGTCTAAAAATGATTCTCCAAGGATATAATAAAAGTAAAACCGAGAACCATTTCTCTCGTAACATTCAAAGAGCAAAGCTATCGTAAATGGTGGCTATATGTCCCAGCAGTAAAGAAGAATAAGAAGAATAAGAAGAATATGAAGAAGAATAAAAAGAAGAAGAAGAAGAAGAATAAAAAGAGAAATAAGTTAGAGCATAGGTGAGCAGGTAGGTAGGTAGGTAGGTAGGTAGGTAGGTAGGTGAGTGCACGCCAGCGTAGCTTCGAGTGGCAGAGGTGTAAAACGAGTGAATGCATATATCATACGGGCGTAATGCAATATCGGAGAAGGCTGGTGCCTCTGCTCGGTAGTTCCGTCGCAGAGGACTGCCGTCGGTCCGGAGGGCCCAGAGGGCCTGACACGCCGTCCACCGTACGACCGTGTAAGTATAAGTAATGCCTGTTATTTGCCGGGTATTAGTTTTTGTGCCGGTCTAACTTATCGTCCTCGTAAACTGGTGCACAATTACCTGTCTCTCTACCATGCCGGCTAGCAGAAGCAACCAGCCTACTCTCTCTCTCTCTCTCTCTCTCTCTCTCTCTCTCTCTCTCTCTCTCTCTCTCTCTTTCTCTTGCCTTTTCTCGTTCTCTTTCTCTCTAAGAGAAAAAGAGAGAAAGAAATTCTCCGTTGTCGACTTCCGAACGTGCTACCTCAGCTTGCTCCCTTTGAAATTACCTTCGGCCTGTTACTGAAGGTAGAAAAATAAAACGATTAGGAGACAACCGAGAAAATCGATCGATTATCTTGCTTTCAAAGATTCGATAATCTCTCGTACATACATATCCTTCCTACAATATTTATTCTCCTTACGTCGAGATTGTTTATATTGTATCGCGTAATTTCGTGCAACATCGAAATATTTTCAAGATTACGTCAGATATTTTCTCGATAGTACGAATCGACGAAACTCTCTTTATTGTCTTAACTGCTCTTAGATAATCGTACCAGAACTGTGACGTCACAAATACCAATGAATTTTCGGTGATATTTCGCAAGACCATTTTGATAAAGTCCTCGATTATCTTATTTTATCATAATCGGTCGTATCAATATATCAAACTATATCAATATATCAAATTGTAAATCATTAAAAGTTTCCTCGTCGTTGTGATGATGATCCTTGAAAAAAGTATTTCACGTTTTTAATCAATTCGAGCGCATTTAATAAATATCAAAAGAATTCAACTGATTCATTGATTATTCGTTCTACTTTTCTTTTTTTCTTTTTTTTTTTTTTTTTTTTAAACGCAACCAACTAATACTTATCGTCTACGTTATCTGATTAACGAATCGGCCTTTCAAGGAAATTGTTCTTCTCGTCGGTGGGCTTTGTTCGAAATTTTCTGTCTCACTTTCTCTCACTCCCCGTCTTGTAACCATTTACGGTCCTTGATATTTCCGGTTAGGGGAGTAGCCGCCGTTACAGATAATGACCAGATAAGGAAGATCGCCGAAAGGCCATATAGTAGTGCGCTTGCATGTACGAGTGTCCTCACTGTTGGTCCAATTAAGAAAGGCCGCATCCAAGAGATCACCAAGATCTCGACGATTTTTGAAGATCTACAGCCGTTTAAAGGGACATCCTGGATTCCTAATCTTTAAACGAATAGAGCTATATACGAGTTATATACGATTAAGAGACAATTAATCATTAAATCTTATATTGTCTTGTTAGATTATATCGTGCAAATATGAGACAACACATTTGACTCGAGTTTTTACATCAAACGTAATTCTTAATGCATTTCCTTTGATGATTTCAATGAGAATCTTTCCAGCCCCACGTTTTTGATTCTAATTCGAGCGTGAAAGTACACCTGGTCTAGGCAGACTAAAAAAAAAGAAAAAGAGAACGAAAAAAAGGACAAAAAAAAATGAAAGAGAGAGAGAGAGAGAGAGAGAGAGGAAGAAAACGTTTTAACGTGCGAAAAATCATTCACAAATTTCGTATGGCGATCATCCAAAATGCCGTTCACATAAATCGCCGAGCATGCTTGAAAATCCGTGACGATTAAAGGCAAAGTTGGTTCTTTCTCACAATACATACCACGGGAGAGATCGTCCAACGAATATTTACCGAGGTCCGTTCTTCTCATTGTAACGATTTCGTCCTACTGTCCACCGTCGTGTCCTGTCACGGCCATGCATTTTACGCAACGTCGATTTGACTTCCTGTTACCGAAAGTCACTGAAAACGGAATTCCTATACATATATATATATATATATATATATATATACCCCTAAGTATATATATATATAAAAGAGAAATAGATTGAGGGAGAACGACTGCACTTTTGTTCCCTCTATTTTCCTCGACCTCCGTGAAATGGACTTCCTGCGGAAACGCTTCAATGGACTTGGATTATGACTTTTAAATGTAGACGATTTTATACGATATGTACATCGTGATTATCATTATCATTTGCTCGTACATTAGTATCAACATAATATATTATAAAATTAATAGATGTCCTAGATTTAGTTTGCAATTTTCATTTTTAATTGTATTCGTAAGAATACTATTTTTTAGTCCTGTAATTTTGTAATTCTTCGAACTGTTCGTATTTGAAGTGAGAAACGTTCTTCGAACGGTCTTCTAATTCAAGGACAAACGAAGGTATTGTAACGGCCCGCATTTTATCTCATCTTTAAGAGACTTCGAAAACGTAGGTCCCTCCTTTTCAAAAGGTTTTCTTGACCCACGAACAAGTGGAAAAGAAATAAATTTGCTTTTTTTTCTTTTCTTTATTCTTTTTCTTTAAAAAAAAAAAAAAAAGAAAAAAAAAGAAAAGAAAAAAAATGAAAAAAAAAACACATTACGTCTCATTTTTAGTTTGTTTATTATCATCGTAGAACTCGTAAAAAGAATTATTTCTTCGATTTATCGTTCGATCTAATTTATCATAAAAAGCTATTACGGTTGCTAAACGACACGAGACACGCATTCCGATGAGCACGTTTCATAAGTCTTCCTTCAATTTCACTATCGCGAGCCGCCGTTTAATATTATATACTCGAACGATTCTTATCAAGAGTCGCAATCAATCTGACCAATTTATCGACTTACGTTGTACGTGATCGAATAATTATAATTCACGAGCATGTATCACGTGCACGTATACGTGATAATACATATACGATACCCATAACGGGTATAATCTTCGGTGACTAGTAGAAGTTGGAAAGTGCATTCGTATAGGCGAGGCACTTGTCGCGATAACATACCATAATTATTATTCGCGATCGACGCATATCACGACGCGATGGCATATCGAGCTAAGCATTCAGATACCATATATGATAACTTCGATTATATATAGGATATACCAATAATTCTTCGCGTTAGATATACGAAGTGGAAGATTTGCCATCTAAAACGTACATAACTAATTACGATCGTGTTTCTCTCTATGACAAAATTTACGATTTAATTCAAGATTTATAACGGACTAATGTCGACGTTCAAACCGTTAAACGTATAAAATATGTTCGACGAACGAACCATTCGAGCTCGTTAAACAAAAAGTCATCGTAGAAGGGGAGAAACTTTTTTAAATATATTTTTTACTTATTCTAATGATCAGTGAATTAATATTCCAACGACGTGAATACTCGATTCAACAACAAGGGCGATGGCGATGGCGATGGCGATGGCAATGGCGATGGCGTTGGCGGTGGCCATGGCGATGGCGTTGTCGGCTAAGAACTCGGCACAAAGCGTGCGCGCGTCCACGCAACCAAAGTGCCGAAGCAACGGCCGAGAAATAGACTTGCCGGCTTGGTTTCGAGAACGAAGGACCGGCGGTCTTTCTTTCTCGATCAAGAAACGCGCGAGGCCGAACCTGTCGGCCAAGCTTGCCGACGCTCTCTCGACGGATAAGCAACCGAGAGATAAGATACGCTAATTGAGAGATCTTAATTGGAACCCGCAGGTACCCTATCGGACCTCCTTCTCGCCTGAACATGCTGTCTTCCTCTCTTTCTCTCTCTCTTTCTCTCTTTTTAGTAAATCTTCCAATACTCTCCTCCTGCTGCGTTCTCGTCGAACCTGAAAATCTGCGTTTCGGACCGTCCCGCATAATTCCATGCATCTCATTCTTTCCAACTTTGCGAGTAAAACGAAACAAGCTTTACAACCTACTAATCGAGTTATAAAATAAAATTGATCGAAATAAATCAATTAGATTACCAATCACTTATGTCTGATTTATAATTTTCAATATTTCCTTTTTAATATTAGATTGAAAGGTTATCGCTTTTAAACTTCGTAAAACTCAACAAAGAAAGAAAAAAGAATCATTCTGATTATTATTATTATTATTATTATACGCGAGACGACGGGGGGTACGGTGGGAATTATCCGGTGAGATAAAATATCCGGTGGCGCAGCTTCACGAAACAGGCTTACGGAGCAAAAGAGTTTAATCTTGGGATCTCGAAGAGCCGAGACGAGGAGGTCTCATACGAGGGATCAATTTCGGCCTGGTGGCGCGTGAATGCTCTTTAAGAGCATGAGAGAGAGAGAGAGAGAGAGAGAGAGAGAGAGAGAGAGAGGGTGAAACTTAACGGCTTCGTCGTCATCGTCGTCGTCGTCGTTGTTGTCGTCATCATCGTCATCGTACGCAGTTCTCTGGTCCCAGACGCGTGATTTCCAGATCAAACACTTGAGCGCGTTAAGAAGGAAGCTGGAAGGGGTGCTTATACTATTCGAGTCGGTATGTACTAGAAAGGAGGGTGTCAACGAGGTGGTAAGAGGGATCGAGATTGGGGGACCTTCTTTCTTTCTCTCTCTCTCTCTCACTCTCCCTGTCTCCTTCTCTTTTTAACTATCTATCTATCTATCTATCTATCTATTTCTCGCGTTCCATTTCATTCTTTCATTTTCCATAACCTCCCCTCGGCCCTCCGCCGGTCGAAGATGAAAAGGTGGAGGGAGGGAGGGAGGGAGGGGAGGTGAGAGGATTTTTTTACGTTATTTGGGGTACCCTTGAAAGCCCACTACCGAGGAAATCAACGGTCGGAATTGGAGTGGAGAGACCGTCAAGCCGAGACACGTACCTACCGCCCTTTGCCCACGGCCCTAACTTGCACGCGGGGAC
>NC_062193.1:6793713-6803713 GCF_912470025.1 Vespa velutina
CTTTTCTTCTTTCTTTCTTTCTTCCTTTCTTTCTTTATTGTTCTCTTAATGTGCGCGCAGCAATGAGCTCGCGCGCGACGCCCCTCTTAAGGAACACCGCGAATCTCTATTACATTTTTTTTTCCTTTTCTCCTCCACTTATATAGTTTAGAGCAAAGAATTATATCGTGCCTCCCTCGATGTCCATTTTCACAAAAATCTTGTCATTTTTTTTTTTTTTTTTTTTTTTTTTTTTTTTTTTTTTTTTTTTTTTAGAATAAAAAACTAATTTGAGAATCCCTGTGTTTAATGGAGGAGAAGAGTTTTTAGAACCGTTGAATCCGTTTGTCGCTTCGTTCAAAAAGGGAGAGGTAGAGGGATGGAAGGAGGAAGGGAGGGAGGGAGGGAGGGGGAGAGAGAGAGAGAGAGACCGCTCGGTGGGAAACGAACGCACGTGCGCTTACCTACGATCGCCATAGCGATTTTTCATTTTCTTTTCTTTTCTTTTCTTTTCTCGTTTTGTTTTTTTTTTTTTTTTTTTTTTCTTTTTTTTTCGGCTAGCGCGTGCCAAACTCTCCGCGCGAAGAAACGAGGCGCGTGCGCGCGCGCGAGAGACTGCCGCGATGATTTAAAGCGCGACGAGAGTTCATCGACTCTTTCTCGCATGCTTCGTCTCTGATTTACTCCTACTTGCCCTAAATGGGTTCAGTCGGGGGGCAAGAGAGGAGTTTCGGAGTCGCGCGAATAATTATTATTGGAGATCGGAGTCGTTGAAGTCGTCCTACGTAATCTTTTTTTTTCTTTTTCTTTTTTTCTTTTTTCTTTTTTTCTTTTTTCCATTTCATATTTTCATTTCTCCTTATATCTTTGCCTTTATCATATTTTCATTCTCACCTACGTAAATCGAGACACGGCTTCGCGCGACCCAAGTCGCGGCTCTTATAAGCTTAATCATATATATATAAATATATATATATATATATATATATATATATATATATTCTCGAAGTCGCGGTGTTTCCGTGTTTCGCCGATTTTTCCTGAAGAATCATACCGAACATGATCATTTGAAGGGAAACAAAAAGGGGCGCCAAAGCGACGTACGTGAGCTGTTCGTTCGGTAGATTAATCTCAGGTAACTCACGGAGGTACGGTGTGTATGTGTGTGTGTATATGTGTATGTGTTTTTTTTTTCTGTGTATAATCGTCATGTATATGTGTATATGTGTGTCTGTGTGTGTGTGTGTGCGTGTTCCTTATATCTTCGTTTAATATGTTTGTGATATTTTATGTGTAAGGCTGGCTTTTATGTGTATTATATTGTGTACGCGGTTTCGTTCGTTCGGATGTGTGTGTGTGTGTGTTTGCATGTGCGAATTAAGGAGGCAGTCTTGATCGGCGAGCCAACGCTTTTCCGGCTCAATACTTGCTGGCCTCGACGAGTAGACGACTCTCGTGTCGTCTTCGTGGCATCGCCGAGTGTTCCTCTTCGTCTTGTCGCATCTTCCAACGATTCGAGTGCCGATGACGATGCGTCGTCGTGTGCCCCGCTGGATGTTGCTGTTGCTGTTGTTGTTGTTGTTGTTGTTGCTGATGATGATGGTGCTGTTGCTGCCTCGCACCATTACTGTCGGCTTGTATCAGCGAGTTCTTCGTCGCCCTCATCGGTGAAGGCTTTCTCGATACCACGTAAGGTTCTCTCGGCTCCATACCACCCATATCCGCGTTCACCAAGTTGTTATGATGGTTTATGTCGGCGTGAGGATTGTATTTGATGAAGTTGAAACATTCCTGCCTACCATGGGGATTCTTCATCGGTTTGCCGAGCTTGTTGAAACCGAGGTATCGCGTATCATCGGCCACGCTTTTGTACCTCAGGTACGAACCGTTGTAGACCTCGTAGAACTGGCACATCGGACCCTTCTGTTTTTTCGGCTATAACAAGAAAAGGAAAGTATGAAGAAGAGGTCGTATCTTTTATAAATGATTAAACATTTAAACGTGACTATTTCAGTGTTTTCTTTGTTCTAGTGATATAAGGTAAAACCTAATTGAAATCTTTATGTTCACAAAATAACAAAGAAGTTACGAGTAGTCTCATTGAAAATGATATTCGCTATACATATATATGAGATAAGCTAAAAGTTATTCGAATACGCGAATACGTGATATATTGTCGAGTCCGCGATGAAATATGTTCGATAATTGGAAGACAAGTAATTACCAGGCCGACGAGTTTCCATCGCTTGTTGAAGCAAATGTATCGCTGGCTTTTCTCCGCGAAGATGTACAGCTTCCTACTGAAGTCCTCGGACTGTGTCGTGAGCTTCTCTGTAACAGAAGGTGGAATAGGGCAAATAAAGAATCGTTGCTTTCGCAGAAGAGAGAAAAAAAGAGAGAGAGAGAGAGAGAAGGGGGGGGGGGGAAGGAGAGAGAGAAAGATAGAAAGAGATTTTGCGGTGCGTCCTTCGAAACGATACACGCGGCAAATGCGAGAGGACAAAGCGAACTCGCTGATGGTGGCCGACTCGAGATGTCTTTCGTGGCATCGGTATGCTGAAGCGTGTGAGCGCGCGCGCACTCATGCTGCTGGCACATTTCTTAGAAGCGAGACCACGAAAGAAAGAGAAAGAAAGAAAGAAAGAAAGAAAGAAAGAGAAAGAGTCCGTGGTTTATGGCGCGAGAGTCGTACTACCTACATCGAGGTACGCTAGCTCACTCGCTCCTACTGTCCCTCTTCTTCCTTCCAGGCACTCTTCGGCACCGTGGAAAGAAGAAAAGCGGCGGCCTGGCCGGTCGGTGCTAATGAAGGAGGCACAGACCGACCGGTGTGTGCTTTGCCACTTAGCGGACCCTGTCGTTCGTGCTTCGACCCCGAAGAGAGTGCACGTCCAACTCCGTACCCTCTGCACCTCTCTCGCTTTTTCTCTCGTACGATCTTTTCTTTTCTATATCCAAACCCTTCTTTCTTGTCTCACTGTCTCTTTCTTGTATTATTACGAAATATACCGTCGTCCAAGAGCCTTCTTTTGTTCCGATCAAGGTAAAAAGGATAATAGGAGTTTTACAGGTGCAACAACAAAGTCCCGGAAGACCTGAGCTTTCTCAAGCTTTATAACTTCTTCTGAGAAGACAAGAGAGAGAGAGAGAGAGAGAGAAAGTGTACGTTGGGTGGTCCATTTGTTCATGGTTTAAATTCGTTTACATTTTTGGCACCGAAGTATCACGTATCATTTGAAACTGTCTCTTAAAGTTATTTACGTTCGTTCAAAAATCTCTAAATTCAGTTTCATTTTCATTAATTAACCCCTACGAAAAATTTAATACGTTTCTTTCGATCGATCCATTGGATTAATACGAGAGAATCTTCTTTTAGAAAAATGGAAGAATGGCAATATGTATGTATGTATCCATGTAGAAATCGGGATATATGAAATTGACAATATCTTGAAATAGTTCACTGCTACATCGCAAGACATTACAATACCGGTAAGTGTTTGGAATTCTTCCATGTATGTCCTGCGGTTTTCGATATCGACTTTGAAGTAATGCCAAGAGGTTCTAAATACCAAAAATCAAAGACCCTTTTTCCTCGTTCGGTTAGCCTCGATACTCGTATATTAAAATTCTAAAAATAAGGATTAACGAGTTTCGATTTAATTTCTAGAAATTGCGAGGACTTTTCGAGAAGAATTTTTGCGACGGGGAACATGACCGAAGAATTTCTTCGTCGTGCTAAAAGAAAGAAAGAAAGAAAGAAAAAAAAGAAAGAGAGAGAAGGACCGAGAGACTCTCTCTCTCTCTCTCCTTCTCTCTCTTGCACTCTCGAAAACTCCACCCCCGTCTCCTTACTGCTTCTGCCCTCTGATCGAAGCCGCCAGGAGATTAGAGGCTGCCAAATGAATTAAAAGGCAATTTTAATCAAAAGCGGGCACCGGCTTTTAGGCACGATTACCCCCGATAATAACCGGTGGGATGGGCCAGCATTCTCATACGAGGAAAAGACCGAGACGAGGAGAGGGAGAGAAGAATGGATCCCATATATTACTTCTACGTGCTTCTCGCGATACGGGAACCGATTTGCCGGTTGGTTATAGGTTCGCAACTGACCCGCACCCTCGAATGAGAACGACGGCCGAGTTCTTTCAACCCTTCGACATCGAAGAAAGGCTCGAAACCCGTCCAAATATTCTTTGCCAGAGTTTTATGTATGTGTACGAGTGGTTTCTTTCTCAAAAACAATATCTATAATAGGGATGATTTAAACGATTGCTTTTTCCTGGATATGAGGGTACCATTGAGAACCACTGGTCCGCCACAATTTCGCGGCGTCGGCGTTATGAAAGCTATAATACAACGCGATATAGCCGGTATACCAAATGCGTAAGCAGAAGAGAAGATGGAGGAGAAGATGAAGAAGAAGAAGAAGAAGAAGAAGGAAAGAAGAAAAGACGCGTATAGCCACAGCTCTTGTTACGAGGGCGCATGTATAATAGCGACCCTGTCATTAACACCTAAACGCACGATTGGTCGATGTGCAACGGCATCGTCCTTCTTGACCAGGAGCAGATAGTACATACATATACCTACACGGTGTACAAACTGGTAAAAGAAAAGAGAGAGAGAGAGAGAGAGAGAGAGAGAGAGAGAGAGAGAGGCGTCCCGGCTCAGATCAAAGGTGCGACAGCTGAAGTCTGGTTTACCGGGTTGACGCGCTAATCACAGCTCGCTAAGACTAAAATAATTAAACTCCAGGTCGGACGAGTGCTGTCTACGCTTGGAATCCTTCCTCTTCCACTATCTCCCAATCCGTATTTTAGTCCTATCCGGTCCGTACGTCCGCGTCCATCCGTCTTTTCCTGACACCCCGTCGGAAAAGCTGGTTCGCGCGAAATTCTTTAAACCTGATCTTCTCCACTGTGTCCTCACGGACGGGTATGTTAATCGATCTTACCAGCTGTCGTAGCAAGAGAAAAAAAAGCAAAAAAAAAAAAAAAAAAAATAGAAAAGAAAAAAAAAGAAGAAAGAACATTATAGAAAGGAAAATGCATTCCCTTCCTCGTATTCTTTCGAACAACTCCAACCAACGTTCCTTCGAGACCGTTTTAGATAGCTTAGGAACGCCCCATCCGATCGCTCGGGGTGGTCGTCGAATAACTTCGAGTCGATTCGTAAGTCGAGATTCGAACAATGAAGACAACCAATTAGTGGCTCTATCGCTTCCACACGATGGAATGGAGCCTCTCTTAATCGGGACTCGTTGAATAGACACAATCTCTCTTTCTAACAGGTAGTATCTCTTCGAGTTCAGGATCAGAGATATATTTCTTTTTTTCTTTTCCTTTGTCCTTTTGCTTTTTCGATTCGTATAATTAAAGGACAAAATGATTATTAAAGCAGCAAAACGAATGAATTTGACGAGTTGTTTTTTTTTTTTTTTTTTTTTTTTTCGTTTTTGCTTGAAAATCTTTTCGACGAACTTTTTTAAAGGAAGATCAATTATTTCTCTCGTGCTTTCCGTACGAGGAAGTTTTCGTAGTGATCTACGATAGAAGAAAAAAAAAAAAAAAAAAAAAAAAAAAAAAAAAAAAAAAGGAAAAAAAAATGACTGGGACGGCCCTTTGAGATTAATGTGGAAACGTGATCGTAAAAAAGACTTGCGGCACCTACTCTTACGTCGCGGTAAACGACCACGGAAACTATACTCGAACGACCGCAGGCACGCATCCGCTTTCGCCGGTACGACAACAACTATAACGAAAGAAAAGAAAGAGAGAGAGAGAGAGAGAGAAAAAAAAAAGATATAAGTGGCACTCAACAACATTGATTTCTTTTGTAAATCAAACGATCCCTATGTCTTTGTAATAATAATAATAGTAATAATAATAATGATAATATTAAAAAAAAAAAAAAAAAAAAAAAAAAAAAAAGAAGAAGAACTGACTCGAACGAGTTAAATAGTGAATGACATCGATTTCAAACATTACGTAGAACAATGTCTTATCTTTCATAAAGTCACTGTCATTCATCCGATGACGTTCTCTCTTCCGGAGCTTATATCGAGCTCGTCCGACGTTCCTTCTAAGGTAAATCGATACCACCCGGCTGTCTTTAGCACGGAGAGAAAACTGATGCCAGCTTGGCGATGGACGGACGGTGACTCATATGTCGTTACGATGACGGAGATCAACGTCTACACTATATTCCTACAATATGATTCTATCGTGTAGACTGTGTATCATTCTACGTAGATC
The DNA here is from genome assembly GCF_912470025.1 of Vespa velutina. Lineage (NCBI taxonomy): Eukaryota > Metazoa > Arthropoda > Insecta > Hymenoptera > Vespidae > Vespa > Vespa velutina. Next base: position 6,799,947 of record NC_062193.1, read on the forward strand.
TATTACTGAATTTCTCTTATCAAATGAGACAAAAGAATAATAATAATCATAATAATAATAATAATAATAATAAAATAAGTAAATAAATAAGTAAACAAAAAAAATAAGGAATAAAAGAAATAAAAAGGAGAAGAAACAAAGAGAGAGAGAGAGAGAGAGAGAGAGAGAGAGAGAGAGAGAGAGATGGAGAAACAATTGGAATGCAAAATTGAGAAAGGATCCCACGGTACGTCACGATTCTCTCATTCCGTTCCGTAAGAGAAGCAATGCTGTTGTCGGCGAGAGATAGAGATAGAGAGAGAGAGAGAGAGAGAGAAAGAGAAAGGCTTAACGGGAAAGAAGGTGGAGAGAAGTAGGTGGTAGAGGAGGAGACGAAAGAACGTGATGGATCTCGGGGAGGTGCAGACGCGGCGTAGCGTGCGGCGCGAAAACTGGCTCTTCTGTTTACACAAGCCTTCAACTTCTTCCCTCCTCCTCTCAGTTCTTTCTCTCTTGCCATCTCTCTCTGTCTCTCTCTCTCTCTTTCTCTCTCTATCTCTCTCTTTCTCTCTTAACACGGAGTCCGCGGAGGGCGGACGGTTCTGCCGTTCTTCTCTCCTCCTTCACTTTCACATGCACGCCAAGAAACGGTTCTCGAGATTGCATTGGAATCGAGAACGCTCCTCTCCGAGCATAATATACTGACTAAGGAAAGACAAGACATCTTGGTATTTCGACGTGAGAGAATTCAGGAAGATAACGATGATAATCGATTTTCATTCGATACAAGTAACATCGTATCGATTCTGAACAGGGAATGAATGAGCGTTATCTTCTCTTTTTTTTTTTTTTTTTTTTTTTTTTTTCACCAAAAGGAGACCACGTAGAACGATAAAAAAAAGAAAGCTCGAGAAAAAGGAGAAAATAAAAGGAAGGATAAAGAGAGAAGGGAAGAAGAAAAGAAAGAAAAAAAAAAAAAAAACAAAAAAGAAGAAGAAGAAGAAGAAAAAGAGAAGAAACACACATTCCGGGAAACGATCCTACGCCGTGGTTATTTCTATCGATGGTCATTCGTAAAGGATAAGTTTTGACATTTACGAGTAATCAATTCGCGATAAAGATACGCTTTTTCCAAATGCTTGTCGTCCCAAACGATCTAGGTAACTCTTTTTTTTTTCCTCCGTTTAAAAGAAAAAAAAAAAAAAAAAAAAAAAAAAAAAAAAGAGAGAGAGAAAGATCAGAGTCACGGATTCTATGAGTCCAACGAATGTGAATTACGACGAAGGAAAAGCGGCGTATTCGAATGCCGGTCAATAAATAACACTCCTTCGAAAAGAAAAAGAACGAATGCGATAGAGAGAGAAAGAGAAAGAGAAAGAGAAAGAGAAAGAGAAAGAGAAAGAGAAAGAGAGAGAGAGAGGGAGAGTTAGACGTAAACAGTGTCTAGTCGAAAACAATAGCGACTAGACCGATTTAAAAGGAGCATCGTTACTCATCTCGACTTTGGCTCTTTAAAAACTATTACTCCCTTCCTTTAAAGAGTACCATCTCTTCGTCTCTGTCTTCTCTTCGCGAGAGGAAAAGGGCGCTGCCCTTTTTCCATTCTATCAAAGAAGATGACTGCCCTCTTCTCGGTGTTATTAGCGAAGATGAGATTTCTCTGACGCGGATTATCGCGGATCCTTATCTCGTTAATTTTTCCTTTTTCTTTTTCTTACCCGACGTCTTGTATCGCTTCGAAGAAATTACGGAAAAAAAAAAAAAAAAAAAAAAAAATAAATAAAAAGAGAGAGAGGGGGGGGGGAAAGGAGGGAGAAACGAAATACGTTGATTCACTTTAACTCGATCGACGTGAATTATCATTCTTATTCCATGTAAGAAATAAAGATCTTTCGGGTGTATTCGAAGAATTCGAATTTGTTCTTTTAAATCTTGAGAATCGATACCACATGCTCCGTCCGATACTATCTTTGGTTATTAGCTCGTAAAAGCTACGCTTTGGGACGAACAAGAGAAAGGGGTAGATAAAGGATAAGAGGGATAAAGAGCTTCTCTCTCTCTCTCTCTCTCTCTCTCTCTCTCTCTCTCTCTCTCTTTCTTTCTCTCTTTCGCTTTTGCTCTCTCTTTCTTGGTAGCCAAAAAAGAGAGATAGAGAGAGAGAGAGAGAGAGAGAGAGAGAGACAGACAGAAGAAAATATAAGTCCTCGACCCGAGCTCGAATCGATAAGAATCGCAGTAAATTAAGATCTTTAATGCCGGCGATCGTCGACGTTTTAACTCCTTTTCTTCGTCAGCTCTTCGAAAAATTTTTACGGAACCATCGATTCGTAAGATAAACTCCCTCATTGCCTCTTGCTACCTCGAAACTTTCGATTGGATTCGATTAACTAATCATAAGATAGCCACACGCATGCATGTGCTTCATCTCACTTCGAAATCTATAATCATTATAATAAATTGATGAATTTATTATTATTATTATTATTATTATTATTATTATTATAAGAATATTAATAATATTGAAATAAATTTGATCGTTTGATACGCGAACTTTATTGATTATTTTTGAAATAAAATTAACGATCCGAATCACTGAATGTTAAATTAAATAAGAGAAAGAAAGAAGAACAAGAAGAAGAAGAAAAAAAGAAAAGAGGAAAAAAAAAAGAAAGGAAAAATGAAGAACACAAGTTTCTTCCCTCTTCTTTTTTTTTGTTTTTTTTTTTTTTTTCTTCGTCACAATCGTTTATTAAGCCGCACCGTCATTAACGAAGGAATCGTTAGAGGAAGATGTTAGTCGAAAGAAAAAAGGTTGAAAAGATGAAAAGCTTCCACTTACGGTAGGGTGCATTGTCATCGCTGCGTCCCACGGCCTTGATCGAGCGGCCCATTACGGTAACATTGCCGCTGCTGCAAGTCGAGTAGAGACTCACGGAGCGCACCATCGCCGGTACCGCCCCGCACATCACCACCTGCAATTACAAAAGGGTACTCTTATGTCTTCCGAAAGCGAATAATCCCATCGTGGAAGGGCACTCCGAGGTAACAACACTTCGAGATAAACACAGAAGAACTATACTTTATTGCTTTTAAGCGCGTGCCGATAACTATAAACGTCATTATCTAACTTACATTTATCTTTCGTTTATTTCTGAAACATTACAAATGTATATAATAAAATTTGTCAATTTGATATAAATTAAAGAGGAAAATAATTTTATTCATTTAAAATTATTTTAAGAAATATTGTATAACTTTTAAGGATCTACAAGAATAAACGTTCTAAGTCGTTAAAATATATTGGCGAACCTTGGCCGTTTATTTTACGCGAACGAACAACGTACATTTATACGATCTCTTAGTTGAGAGACATCAGTTCGTCGACTCTTCTTCGTCTTTCTGGTTCCTTGTACGGATTCGAAGACGCTTAGACCGAGCAAATAACCGTCCATGTCCGAGGAAAAAGAAGAAAAGTAGAATGGGGAGGATCGTTAACGAGCAGACACGAGCCGTCCATTAATGGCACTTCTGATAATCACCTTTCGTTTATTTCAAAACTGGCGCCATAACAATGTTATGAGGCCAACCGGCTCGCCATACGGCACTTCGTTCCATCTAATTAACCAAATTGAAAGTACCTCGTGGCTTGTTGCAACGCGAATAAAACAACGTTATATTGTTTTGCTTCTAAACGTACGTCAGACAAGATGTGCGTTTTAATGCGAAGAAGAAAAAAGAGGAGGTAAGGAAACAAAAAAAAAAAAGAAAAAAAAAGAACGGCATTTCAA